>NW_025977522.1:0-3043 GCF_021869965.1 Rhincodon typus | reverse complement strand
GTGTGTGTGTGTGTGTGTGTGTGTGTGTGTGTGTGTGTGTGTGTGTGGGAGAGAGTGTGTGTGTGTGAGTGTGTGTGGGAGAGAGTGTGTGTGTGTATGTGTGTGTGGGAGAGAATGTGTGTGAGTGTGTGCATGTGGAAGAGAGAGTCCGTGAGTGCGCATGTGTGTGGGAGAGTTTGTGTGTGTGGGAGAGAGAGTGTGTGTGTATGTGTGAGCATGTGGGAGGGAGAGTGCGAGTGTGTGCCTGAGAGAAAGAGAGAATGTGTGAATGTGCATGTGGGAGATTCTTGAGAGAGTGTGTGCGTGTGGGACAGAGCGAGTGTGCGTCAGAGAGAGAGAGTGTGTGTGTATGAGAGAGTGTGTGTGTAGAGAGAAAGAGGGTGTGTTGGAGAGAGAGTGTGTGTGTGGGAGAGAGAGTGTGTGTTGGAGAGAGAATGTGTGTGTGTGGGACAGAGAGAGTGTGTTTGTGTTTGTGTGTGAGTGTGTGTGTGTGAGTTTATGTGTGTGTGTTTGTGTGTGTGTATATGTGCATGTGTGTGTGTGAGTGTGTGTGTGTGATTGTGGGTGTGTGTGTGTGTGTAAGTGTGTGAGAGAGTGTGTGTGTGTGTGTTTGTGTAAGTGTGTGTGAGTGTGTGTGTGTCCCTGTGTGAGAATGTGTGTTTGTGTCCCTGTGTGAGAATGTTTGTGTGTGTGTGTGTGTGTGTGTGTGAGAGTGTGTTTAATGTGGTGGGGTTACCTGTAGAGCAACATGAACTCAAGATCCCAGCTGAGGCTGTCCTCATGGGTATGGAACGTGGCTTTCAGCCTCTGCTCAGCGACTCTGTGTTGTTGTATATACCGAAGTCAGCCTTGGAGGGTGTTTACCCGAAGAAGCAAGGCTGAAGATCCTCTCTCATACACCCACTGTCTCTGAAGCCTCTCTCTCTCTCCCTCTGTCTCCCCACCACCCTCTCTCTCTCTCTTACACACACACACACACACACACACACACATATGCACACACACACACATATATACACACATACACCTACACACACACACATACACACACACAGACACACACACACTCACACAGACACACACACACTGTCATCAGTCAATGTGGCATTTTATAAATTCCTACTTTAGAAATAAAACCAGTCTGACTCCAAACCAAAACACAAACAGATTCTAAACAAGGCCTCACACCTAACATGCATTGTCTGACCAAAAATGTCACCTCTTCTTTACACTGATAAAACCTTTAGTTCTCTCAGGACCATGACTTGAAAGGAATTTGGGGATTCACATATACATATTAATCAATTAAAACCTTCTAAACTGATTAAAGATTTAACAACATCTTAGGATTGTTTAGTACATCCTCAGCAATGGTGTGACCCTTTGATCTTTTACTTATAAACTCAGTGTCTGATACCACCTCTCTTGCTGACACCTGAAGAAAGGGTGAGGCTCCAAAAGATTGTGTTTTGAAATAAACCTTTGGGCTATAACCTGGTGTCATGTGATTTCTGTACAGGATGGACAGAATGAGGGGTTTGATCGGGTTTGTGGAAAGACAGGCAGAAGTTCTACGGTTGCGGTAGACAGTCTGATATTTTACAGACTGAGTCACACATTTACAGATGTTCAGTCACAAACGACAGCTCAGACAGACACAGAGAGAGGGTGAGAGGGCATGTACTCCAGAGAGAGAGAGACAGGGTCCCACCGACAAGGGAGAGAACAGAGAGGGACAGAGTGGCCACTGACAGTGGGAACCTGGCAGGGTCACAGCCCCAAGTGAGGGAGGGAGGATGGAGATCAGGGGAGAGAGGGAGAGACACTGAGAGTGAGTGATGGAGAGCGAGAGACAGGGTGAAGGGGAGTGAGAGAGACTGAGGGAGAGTGAGAGATAGTGACGGAGAGTGGAGAGAAAGTGAGGGACTAAGAGAGAAGCTGAATGGGACTGAGGGACAATGAGGAGGAGTGGGGTGAAGTGAAGGAGAGTGAAGGGGGGAGTGAGGGAGAGGGAGGGGGAGTGAGTGAGAGGGAGAGTGAGAGAGAAGTTGAGGATTTGTGAGGGGGGAAAGAGAGAAAGTGAGGGAAGTGAGACAGTGAGGCAGAGCAAGAGAGAGAGTGAGGGGTTGTGAGAGATGGGGAAGGGGGAATGAGAGAGGGTAAGAGGGAGTGAGTTAGTGAGGGAGAGAGAGACAGTGAAGGGGGATCGAGAGAAATGGTGAAGGGGGAATGGGAGAAACAGTGAAGGGTGAGTGAGACAGAAGATGAGGGGGCTAATGAGAGACAGTTAGAGGGAGTGAGAGAGTGAGAGCTCGGGGGTAATGAGAGAGAAGGTGAAAGGGGAGGGAGAAAGAGTGACAGACGCTGAGGGGGAGTGAGAGAGAGAGAGGGAGAGAGACTGAGAGAGACAGCGAGGGAGGAGTGACAGAGAAGATGATGGGGAGTGAGAATGTGAGAGAAGGTGGAGAGTGAATGAGGAAGGAAGGTGGTGAATAAGAGTGAGGAAGGGTGAAGGAGAAAGAGAGGATGAACTTCTCAAATGATTCTAAGAATTCAATGTGGGTCATCCTGCTGTTTAAACCAACTTCACTCTTCATTACCTCGGTGTGAATGAGAGTGAGCGAGTGAGTGGGTCTGGGTGTGATGGACCGATGGGCTGAATGGCCTACTTTCACACTGGCGGGACTCTATGACTCTAGTCCATTCGGACCCTGGCCACGTAGATTGACTCTGCACTTCCTAATCTCCCTCAACCGTGGGTGTTCTGGATTAAGCTGCAGCCTCCAGGTGACCTTTGTCAGTGTTCAGGCACAGCTCTCTGTTAATGGTGACCTCACCCTCATCTCCCCTGCTCCTCCTGTTCAATCCTGTCTCTCTGCTCTCCCGGGGGGGCACTGCCACTCCACTGTCCTCAGGGTAAACCTTACCAGCTGCCTGTGGCACTCGTGCCAACCCGTACCTGGGGAGATGACAGAATTGATTCTGCCTCTGCACACACACAGACAGATACAAGCACACCGATATACACACGCACACACTCACT
>NW_025977521.1:0-6925 GCF_021869965.1 Rhincodon typus | reverse complement strand
CCCATTTGATTCACTGATTTCCTTTAGGGAAGGAAATCTGCTATTCTTAACTAGTCAGGCCTATATGTGACTCCAGACCCGCATCAACCATCTGAAATGGCTTAAAAAGCCAATCAATTCAAAGAAAATTAGGACAGGTGACAAACGTTGTTCCTACCAGCAACATTATTAAGGCTAGTATTTGTCACCCACCCCTAATGCCGTTGAACTGAGTGGTTGAGAGGCCAGTTCAGACAGAAGTTAAACATCAACCACATTGCAGGGTTATCCTCTGGCTTCCACAGTCATGTAATCAGCGCTGCAAGCTTCTTTGTCTTCAGTTTGTGAAGCCATCAGAACAAATCAAAGGTGGTATTGAAAATGCTGAGCTGAAATTGTGTGGACTTTCAGAGCTGCAAAAGAGCCAGCTACTAATGGAACAGCAAGGAAATGGCAGTCTGCAAACTTTGAAGTAAAAGCAAAATACTGCAGATACTGGAAATCTGAAACAAACACAGAACATGCTGGAAGAACCCGGCAGCACCTGTGGGGAGGGAGAGAGGGAGAGAGGAGAGAGGGGAGAGAGGAGAGAGAGGGAGAGAGGAGAGAGACAGAGAGAGGAGACAGGAGACAGGAGACAGGAGACAGGAGAGAGGAGAGAGGAGAGAGGAGAGAGGAGAGAGGAGAGAGGAGAGAGCAGAGAGCAGAGAGCAGAGAGCAGAGAGCAGAGAGCAGAGAGCAGAGAGCAGAGAGCAGAGAGCAGAGAGAAGAGAGCAGAGAGAAAGAGAGAGAGAGAGAAAGAGAGAGAGAGAGAGAGAGAAAGAGAGAGAGAGAGAGGAGAGAGGAGAGACGAGAGAGATAGAGATAGAGAGAGTGTTAATGTTGCAACTTCCTGTCTCTCTCTCCTTCAGAACTGCCAGTTCTCAAGTTCTACCACCGTCTGTTCGGAAGAAGAGCCATTTCAGATTTGGAACGTTATCTCTCTCTCCCTCTCTCCCTGTCTCTCTCCCTCCCTCTCTCTCCTCTCTCTCTCTCTCTCTCCACCCACAGATGCCGCCAGACCTTGAGTTCATCAGCATTTTCTGTGTTTGTTTTAGATTTCCAGCATCTGCAGTATTCTCCTTTTATTTCAAAGTTTCAGGCTGCTGTTGTCATTTTAATTAAAGTGACCATATAACAAGTAACAGTCTGTTCTAACTGTATCTCATTGCTGTGTATGGAAGCATTCCCACAGTGATATCTCCTTGAAATCTTACTTACGGGATTCAGGAGCACTGTCAGGAAGAGCTCACCGCCCCGAATACTTTTGTCCAGCTCCTTGGATCCTCCTGGATACTCGTTATAAAAGATCGTGTGTGTGAATAGTCCACAGGTTTGACGAGGCAGAACCTGGATGACGTGGTGAGGGCGAGAGAGAGAAAAATCATTTGTCAAGTTATCATCAACATCAGTTTGTTTCTGTGTACAGAAAGTTGTTGTGGCACATTTTCCATTGTGCAAGAAAGCACTGAACTTGCAACCCATTTTCCATCGTGGAATCCGGACTGAAAAAACCTTTCAAGAGGTCAGATGTCTTGAGGAAACTCAGATTGCTACAGTACAGGTTACTTGATGAGTGACACTTTTCAGTTTTGCTGTACATGAACACCTGTGAAAGACTGTGTCAATTTTGAAATTGAAAGTGTGAAAAACTCCTAAATGTTTGACAGCATTATCCATACCCCCAAATAAAAGATTGAAATTAAAATCCCTTGGCAAACATTCAATTATTCCCTTCTGCACTTCAGATTCTATACAAAAAAATCAACAGGATTAGAGTTGAAAATAACGTTAGAGTTGGAGGACTGTGTACAGTTCTAACTGCCTCACTGTGATTGATAATGGATGTGATTGTACAGGAGATGGTGCAAAGGAGATTCGCCAGGATGTTACCTGGGCAGGAGCACGTCAGACAGACTAAAAAGGCTAGGGTTATTTTCCTTAGAGCAGAGAAGGCTGGTTATGATATCCAAAGTACTGAGGGGCACAGATAGTGTAAATAGGAAAAAACATTTCCCCTTAGTAGAGAGAGGTCAATAACCTGGGGGTGCAGACACAATGGGCCAAAGGGCCTGACTCTAAAATGGAATTCATTCTGCTATGTGTAGCTATAATTTATGGTTTCTCAATAATTGCAGAGTCACAGAATGATACGGCGCTGAAGCTGCCCAGTTCAGTCCATCAAGTCTGTGCACAGGAAGCTATTTCTACAACAGCTCTGCAAACCAGCATCATTACTTTGTACCAATCTCCCTCTTTTTCCCATACCCTTGCATGCAATTTCTATCCTTTGTTTTCTTTTGTATTCACTTGTGGGACGTGGCTATCACTAACCTGTCAGCATTTATTGCACTAGTTGCCCTTGAGAAGGTGGTTGTGAGTTGCCATTGTGAACCACTGGAGCCCATGTGTTGAAGGTTGACCCACAATGCCCTTAGGGAGGGAATTTCAAGACTCTGACCCAGCGACATTGAAGGAACGGAGATAGATTTCCAAGTCAGGAACTTGCGGGGGCAGCGTTCCCACATATTTGCTGCCCTTGTCCTTCTAGATGGAAGTGGTTGTGGGTTTAGAAGGTGTTAAAGAAGCTTCTTTGGTGAATTTCTGCAGTGTATCTGTTTGGAAATATATTGCAGGGGTGTGGTGCAGAAAGAGAGAGAGAAAAAGAGAGTGTTAATGTTTCAACTCCTGCCTCACTCTTCTTCAGAACTGCCAGTTCTCAAGTTCTACCACCGTCTGTTTGGAAGCAGAGCCATTTTGGATTTGAAATGTTATCTCTCTCTCTCTCTCCACCCACAGGTGCTGCCAGACCTATTGAGTTCATCCAGCATTTTCTGTGTTTGTTTCAAACCCCGAATAAGAAGGTCAAGGGTTCAAGTCCCACTCTAGAGATTTGACCTGATACTTTGGTGTGAATTTCACTGCAATGCTGGAGTGCTGCACAATCAAAGGAAGTGCTGTCTTTCAGCGGAGTCACGAAACTGAAGATGAGTTGAGGTGGTGACCTCATCGACATTCTCCTCTGAACTAACTTATATGAAACAGATTATCCTATCACAGAGCCATACAGCACGGAAGCAGACCCTTTTGTCCCGCCAACCATAATCCCAAACTAAACTAGTCCCATCTGCCTGCATTTGGCCCATATCCCTCCAAACATTTCTTACTCATGTACTTATCCAAATGTCTTTTAAACGGTGTAACTGTACCCTCATCCACCACTTCCTCTGGTAGTACATTCCACACATGACCACTCTATGTAAAAAAAAAAAGTTGCCCCTCGGGTTATTTCTAAATCTTTCTCCTCTCACCTTGTAAGTATGCCCCCTTCGTCTTGAAATCCCCCACCCTAGGGAAAAGACACCTACCATTCATCTTATCTATACCACTCACGATTTTATATTGTGGGAACTCGCTCTGTGCAAATTGGATGCTGCAGCTCCTACACAACAACAGTCATTACACTTGTATATCATCGGCTGTAAAGCATTTGGGAGATGTCCTGTCATTGTTTTTCCAAATGCAAGTCTTTTTTTCACATAATTTCTAAGATTGAGCAATTCCAACGGCAGCCACTGGGAGCAACAATAATAGACAAAAATCTCTCGTTGAGAGGGGAAGAGAGAGTTTTAAAAGACAGCTGTTCTTAGAATCCCTACAGTGTGGAAACAGGCCCTTTGGCCCAACCAGTCCATACTGACCCTTAGAGTATCCCCCCATACACATCCCTGGACACTACAGGGCAATTTAGCATGGCCAATCCACCCTAACCTGCACATCTTTGGACTGCGGGAGGGAACCAGAGCACCCAGAGGAAACCCACGCAGACACAGGGAGAATGTGCAAACTCCACAGAGACAGTCGCCCAAGGGTGGAATCGAACCTGGGTGCCTGGCGCTGTGCTAACCACTAAGCCACCATGTAGCTGTTGATCCACAGCACTCAGCAAACGACTCAGATATCTATGGGTGGAAACCACAACCACATTCAACTCTCAGAGATGGGGTACTCACCATGATACCATTGTGAATGAACCCTCTGCGATATCGAGCAGGCTTCAAGTGGGGATACTCCTCAGTACTGGTGACTCGAATTCCCCAGATGGATTTCCAGGCTTCATATAGCTGCTTGTGAACTGGATATACCCCTGAATGATGTGGTGCCACTGCATAACCCATGTCGATCGGGATACCGTGATCCTGCAAGAGTTCAAGGCTTTGATTAGAAAGGATTATTCTGAAAGACAACTCAGCGCATGCAGCCCTTCAATTATACCCTCAAGGAACATGACCTTAATCACCATTCCACTGAATGCAATACAATACAAGCAGCAAGTTCTATAACAGCAAAGGTTAAGTGCATTGCTATAAAGCAAAGAACTGCAGATGCGGGAAATCTGCAACACAAACCAGAAAATGCTGGAGAAATTCAGCAGGTCTGGCAGCTTCTGTAGAGACAGGAACAGAGTTAATGTTTTGAGTCCATTAGACGATAAGAAATAGGAGGAGGAGTAGGCTGTTCAGCCCTGAGCCTCCTGAGTCATTCAACAGAATCAAGGCTGATTTGGCATTCCTCATGTTCACTTTCCAGCATTTTCTCTGGAACTCCTGATTCCCCTACCAATCAAGCACCTCAGCCTTAAATATACACAAGGACTCTGCCCCCATATTTCTCTGTGGCATGGAGTTCCAAAGACTTTCAACCCTCTCAGAGAAGAAATTCCTCCTCGTCTCAGTCTTAAACTGGCATCCCCTCTGACAAAGGTCACTGGACTCGAAACATTAACAAGGTTAAGTACAGATTTAACTAGGTTGGTCAAAGTTATGAACCATTCTGTCAAAGTAGGTCAGGTAAAACTATTCCCAGTGAAAGAATGTTTGGTGGCCAGATGTAAACGAATTGGCAAAGATATCAGAGGGAAGATTAGGAGAATTATTTTTATATTACAGTGAATTACAATGTTCTGGAACATACCGCCAAAGATGCTGGAAGCAGATTTGACACTAACATACAAAAAGAAATTGGATCAATAGCTGCAGAGAAACGGCCTAGAAGCAGGGTAGAGAATTTACTCTTTCAGACAGCTAGAACATCCACAATGGGTCGAATGGGCTTTATTTAATTCATTCACGGGATGAGGACTAATCCAGCATTTATTACCCATCTCTAATTGCCAAGAGGGCAGTTATGAGTCAACCACATTGCTGTGGGCCTGGAGTCACATGTAGGCCAGACCATTTGAGGATGGTAGTATCCTTCGCTAAAGGACACTGGTGAACCAGATGGGTTTTCCTAACAATCGACAATGATTTCACTGTCATCATTAGATTCTTAATTCCAGATTTTTTTATTGAATTCAAATTCCACCATCTGCCACAGCAGGATTCAAAACCTGGGTCCCAGGACATTCCCTGGATTAACAGTCCAGTGATTATGCCACTAGGCCATCACCTCTCCAATTCACTTTCCAGGTAATGGAGAGGAGAGCCTACCCTGTGATTTCTTCACATCCATAATGGAAGAATGGAATTTTTTTTCTTCAGATTGTGCCCTTAAAAAAAACGAAACTGTGAGAGAGGTCAGCGAGGGGGTGAGGGGGCAGGAGTGAGGGTTGGAGAGTGTTGGCCATCAGGAGATCTGTGAGAAAGAGGTCAATGAGGGGGCAAGGGTGTGGGGGCTGGGGGCGAGGGTGAGGGGTTTTGGGATTCAGGAGTTCTGTGAGAAATTCTCTCAGTTTGCAGGGATCGCATTGGTCAAAGTTCGTAGCTTTCAAAACAAGACGGCAACATTCAAGTGCCCCCCTCCCCCTCACAACTGCCCCTCCACCACCCCACCCCACCCCCAGTTGACTGAACGCTTACATTTCCCTCCCCCCCTCCTTACTACAAAGCTATGTCTGTTTTGAAGCAGCAGAATGGGGTCATGGTGAGATACAGATCGGGAAGGAATGGTTTAAATCCTAGCTTTCAGTTAGCAAGGTGCTGAAACATGCCCGCACTGCTGTCTGGAATACATTCCCAGTCACATCTATTCAGCACAAAGTTAACAGAGACTACATTTTATAGAAACACTTCACTGGCTTCACTAACTTGGGATTATGCTGAGGTCACGTAACGTGCTTCAGATATGCAATTTATTTTATTATTTCTACTTTTACCTATTTGTTCTATTAAATCAGGCATCAAGAAGTGCAAAGAAATGCCAGAACATAGTTGCTTAAAGCAGAAAGTTGAACAGCCATGAATATAATGAATTTTATTACAGTCAACAGTATTGAAGCTATCTTCAGTAAACAGATAAAAGTGGTCACATCGCAGAGCTGTGCAGATCAGAAAAAAGACAGCTTTCTTTATTCAGCTGGGCTCAGTAAATGAGGAAGGGAGGCGACAGAGGAAAATCTTGTCAAGGTTTGAGCAGCTGCCTCATCTGACAATGGGACTTCTGGAGGAGACCAGTGGGAAACAGTGCATTTGGGGGGGAGATGATCACTGATAGCACTGACATGGAGCCCAGTCTCATGTTCACTGCTGTTTGTGTGGCCGAGAGAGTCGGGGGGTGGGGGCGGCGGGCGGTGCGGAGGGGTGGAAGAACATGTGAAGCCACAGCTCAATGTTTCTGACACAGTGCTACATTTCCATTATACTCCGTCAGATCCATTCAGATAAATTCTCATTTCGCTGGCCTACTCTAACTGCTGAAGACAAATCGCACTCAGTGCCACAGAGAGTGCAGTGATTCCAACTCCTCCCTCGAATAAACTGTTCACAGTGGAACCGACAGACAGCAGGGAGTAAGGGTGTAGGAAGCTACAATTTGACTGGCCTGTTGAACGCATCGACCATCGACAAGGAAGTCTGAGCTGCTTTCTGTCCTGTACTCTTTCTAGAAGAAGCATCAGCAGTGTTTC
>NW_025977520.1:0-6926 GCF_021869965.1 Rhincodon typus | reverse complement strand
CTCCCCCTCTTTTACCACCTTCCCTGATCTTACTGAAACATCTAAACCCCGGAACCTGCAACAACCATTCCTGTCCCTGCTCTATCCATGTCTCCGAAATGGCCACAACATCGAAGTCCCAGGTACCAACCCATGCTGCAAGTTCACCCACCTTATTCCGGATGCTCCTGGCATTGAAGTAGACACCTTCCTGCCTGCCGGTACACTCCTGCAACCTTGAAACCTTATTTATGACCTCACTACTCTCAACCTCCTGTACACTGGAGCTACAATTCAGGTTCCCACCCCCCTGTTGAATTAGTTTAGAGTAGGACAAAAGGGGAGAGTGGCCTCTTTCTGTACCTTGTTCACATGTTAGTATCACACCTAGGGCCATGATGAAGGGTCTTTGTAAACCTGCTGCTCTCTGACTCTCACATATTTACATCGCTCTCCCCTGTCGTCTCATCATTATTTTAAAACCAGATCTTTGCCTCATTCTCTCAAATCCAGGATCTGTTTGTGATGAGACACTGGGGTCTATCGCATTGGCAGGCAGCTATCGCTGAAGGCATATTGTCCAATCATATTGGAGTTATTGATTACCTATACTGATTGGTCGTTATCACAGAGCCAGGAACAGACTGAGACTCAGACTCACTGGGGGAGAATGTCCCTGTTCCTCACAAAATACAACACTCACCACATTTCATCCACTCTCCCACATTATAGATTTGGCATGTTATAGACACTACTCTCCCTCCTTATATATTCTATATGGTGTATACATTCCCTCATTGTGTACTGTGTATTCAATTCATACTCACCCTTATGATTGATTCTGTATATTGTACCGTTCCTCATAAACACTCCTTCATTCTCTAGTCTTTATTTGAACATTATATACTCATTATATACTCGCAGCACATAGTATAGTTTCTCTCAGGTCACCTCAATTTGTCCTTGCTGCATGGTTTGTGAAACCTGATTCTCTTAGCTCCGTGGTGAGACTCGTTCCTGAATCAGTGACTGGCTTTCCCCTCTTCTGTGAATGTTCCATCATATTCTGCACCATTAGGGAAGCGCTCTCTAGACAAGTACACTCTTTGTCAAAGTTTTCTCTATTCATCCTTTTAAATCTGCCTTTTCTCCTCCACTCAACACTTTCTGAACTCCCTGGGATTGTCCTGTTTGCAAACACAGAAAATCCAAGCTGTGCTGCGGGTTTTATGCAGACAGTGTGTCCATCACTGCCTCACTGATTAGTGCAAGTCAGCCCTGTCTAAGGGCGGCCTGTCCACAGGAGATACACCCAAACAAGTGAAGGCCTGGTGTTCCATGGCAAATGTTACTTTCCAATCACCTTTACACTGAAAATTAACATTCCTGTCCTTATTGTGGTTGAAGATTTAAAAATGTCAAATTTTACATCTTTTTTCAATATTCCTTTCTATTTCTTTGTCCCTCTCAATCTAATCATTCAGAGAATCAGGGAATCATACAGGACAGAGAGGCCCTTCAGCCCATCAGAGCACATAAGTAATACTTTTACTTCACTCATAGGTTGTAGCAGTAGCTGGCTGGGCCCAGCATTTCTTGCCCATCCCTAGTTGCCCCTTGAGAAGGTGGTGGTGAGCTGCCTTCTTGAACCGCTGCAGTCCTCCTGCTGTAGGTTGACCCACAATGTCCCCTTAGGGAGGGAATTCCAGGATTTTGATCCAGTGACACTGAAGGAACGGCGATATATTTCCAAGTCAGGATGGTGAGTGACTTGGAGGGGAACTTGCAGGGGGTGGTGTTCCCATGTATCTGCTGCCCTTGTCCTTCTGGATGGAAGTTGTTGTGGGTTTGGAAGGTGCTGTCTGAGGATCTTTGGTGAATTTCTGCAGAGCATCTTGTAGATGGTACACGCTGCTGCTACTGAGTGTCGGTGGTGGAGGGAGTGGGATGCTTGTGGATGTGGTGCCAATCAAGCGGCTGCTTTGTCCTGGATGGTGTGAAGCTTCTTGAATGTTGTTGGGGCTGCACTCATCCAGGCAAGTGGGGAGTATTCCATCACACTCCTGACTTGTGCCTTGTAGATGTTGGATAGGCTTTGGGGAGTCAGGAGGTGAGTTACTTGCCGCAGTATTCCCAGCTTCTGGCCTGCTCTTGTAGTCACTGTGTTAATGTGGTGAGTCCAGTTGAGTTTCTGGTCAATGGTAACCCCCAGGATGTTAATAGTGGGGGATTCAGTGATGGTAACACCATTGAATGTCAAGGCACAGTGGTTAGATTGTCTCTTATTGGTGATGGTCATAGCCTGGCATTTGTGTGGCACGAATGTGACTTGCCACGTGTCAGCCCAAGCCTGGATATTGTCCAGATCTTGTTCTTTTGAACATGGACTGCTTCAGTATCTGAGGAGTCACGAATGGTGCTGAACATTGTGCAATCATCGGCGAACATCCCCACTTCTGACCTTATGACAGAGGGAAGGTCATTGATGAAGCAGCTGAAGATGGTTGGTCCTAGGACACTACCCTGAGGAGCTCCTACAGAGAGGTCCTGGAGCTGAGATGATTGACTCCAACATCAACAATCACAACCATCTTCCTATGTGTCAGGTATGACTCCAACCACCAAAGAGTTTGCGCCCAATACCCATTGATTCCAGTTTTGCCAGGGCTCCTTGATGCCACACTCCATCGAATGCAGACTTGATATCAAGGGCTGTCACTCTCACCTCAAGAGGAGACTGATGGGGCGGTAATTGGCCGGGTTGGATCTGTCCTGCTTTTTGTATACAGGACATACTTGAGCAATTTTCCTCATTGTCGGGTAGGTGCCATTCGGGGAGCGGCAAGTTCTGGAGCACAAGTCTTCAGTACTATTCATGGAATCATAGAATCCCTACAGTGTGGAAACAGGCCCTTCGGCCTAACATGTCCACACTGACGCTCAGTGCGTCTCACCCAGACCCATTCCCCTATACACTACAGAGTAAATTTAGCATGGCCAATCCACCTAGCCTGCATATCTTTGGAACACCCAGAGGAAACCCACACAGACACGGGGAGAATGTGCAAACTCCACACAGACAGTTGCCCGAGGGTAGAATCGAACCTGGGTCGCTGGTGCTGTGAGGCAACAGTGCTAACCACTGAGCCCCATGCCACCCCAAAAATTCTTGTTCTTGCAGATCAGGACTTCAAAGCTCATCTCGTGTTCAGGTCAATGAGGAAGATTAGTTTGGAAGTGTTAAGAAATTGTGAACTATACTTGAGGCTGGTAGCAGTTGAACCTAAAATCTCCTGATCTGTCGTCTGGCATGTTATCCATTGTGCCATTGGCCCCTCTATTGCTGGAATGTTGCCAGGGCCTGTAGCCCATAATTTCCTTCCTGAAAGATGAGTGAACCACTCTAACAATCAAATATTTTGACAGTCACATCACTGATGCCAGCTTGTCAATCATTTTTAAACTGTGATGGTGGGATTCCAACACTCCAGGGTTATTAATTTAGTGAAGGAACCACCTCTGAAGATATTAATATCACAGCACTGAGCCTTTCTGAATGCCTGGGGAAGACCCACCAAGGGCATTGTGTCCCAGTCCTGTAGGGACAATGTTTGGATCCTCATGCGGTAGCAGAGAAGATTTTCCAGAATGGTTCCAGGGATGGCAGTTGAGGTGGACAAACTGGGATTTTCTCTTTGGAGCACAGGAGACCGAGGGACAATCTGACTGAGTGGACAGGTTTACAAAAGAATGCCTTTCCCATTGGCTGATGGCACAAGGACTGGGGGACTGAGATTAAAAGGTTTTGAGCAAGAGATGCAGGAGGATGTGAGGAAGATGTGTTAGAACATAGAACATAGAACAAAGAACATAGAACATAGAACAGTACAGCACAGTACAGGCCCTTCGGCCCACAATGTTGTGCCGAACTTTTACCCTAAACCTAAGGTCTATCTAACCTCCACCCCTATCTTATACTTTCATCCATATGCCTATCTAATAGCCGGTTAAATCCCCCTAATGAGGCCAACTCCACTACCCTCTCCGGCAATGCATTCCATGCCCCTACCACTCTCTGAGTAAAGAACCTACCTCTGACGTCTCCCCTATATCTACCTCCACTCACTTTAAACCTATGTCCCCTCATAAAAGCTACCTCCACCCTAGGAAAAAGTCTCTGGCTGTCCACTCTATCTATACCTCTGATCATTTTGTACACCTCTATCAAGTCACCTCTCATCCTTCAACGTTCTCAAGAGAAAAGCCCTAGCTCTCTCAACCTTTCCTCGTAAGACCTTCTCTCCATTACAGGCAACATCTTGGTAAATCTCCTCTGCACCTTTTCCAACACTTCCACATCTTTCCTGTAATGAGGCGACCAGAACTGGACACAATACTCCAGATGTGGCCCAACCAGGCTTTTGTAAGCTGGAGCATAACTTCACGGCTCTTGAACTCAATCCCTCTATTAATGAAAGCTAACACACCATATGCCTTCTTAACAACTCTACCCACCTGGGTGGCAGCTTTCAGGGAGCTGTGGACATGAACCCCAAGATCCCTCTGCTCCTCCACACTGCCAAGAATCTTTCCGTTAACCCTATATTCTGCTTTCAAGTTTGTCCTTCCAAAATGAATCACCTCACACTTCTCAGGGTTAAACTCCATCTGCCACTTCTCAGCCCAGCTCTGCATCCTATCAATGTCCCTTTGTAACCGAGAACAGCCCTCCGCACTGTCCACAACGCGACCCACCTTCGTATCGTCCGCGAACTTGCTAATCCACCCTTCCACTCCTACATCCAAATCATTTACAAAAATCACAAATAGAAGAGGACCCAGAACAGATCCTTGTGGTACACCACTCGTAACTGAGCACCATGTTGAATATTTTCCATCCACTACCATCCTTTGTCTTCTAAGGGTCAGCCAATTCTGAATTCAATCTGCCACATTTCCCCCTATCCCATGCCTCCTTACCTTCTGCATGAGCCTACCATGGGGAACCTTGTCAAACGCCTTACTTAAATCCATGTATACCACATCCACTGCTCTACCTTCATCCATGTGTTTGGTCACCTCTTCAAAGAATTCAATAAGGTTTGTGAGGCATGGTCTACCGCTCACAAATCCATGCTGACTATCACGAATCAAACTGTGCCTTTCCAAGTGATCATAAATCCTATCTGTCAGAACCCTTCCCAATAATTTGCCTACCACTGAAGTAAGACTAACTGGCCTGTAATTTCCAGGGTTATCCCTATTCCCTTTTTTGAACAAGGGAATGACGTTTGCCTTTCTCCAATCTTCCGGCTCTGTACCCGTGGAAAAACACGAGTAGGAATGTTCTGGAACTCGCTGGCAATGTGTGGTGGAAGGGGAGATCGTCAATGACATTGAAGTGAAATTGAAGGGGAGATTGAGGGAAATAAAGCTGGAGGGTCTGAGGGAGAGAAAACCCGGGGGGTGGGGGTGGGGAATGGGTTAAAACTACAAGCCTCTGGGATCATTCGGTGGTGATGATGATGATGAGGAGTGAGCTGGAGGGAGAGGGTCAGTGAGGAGTTTCTGAGTTTGTGGGCATCAGTGTCTTGATGTAGTGTTAGTCTGTGAGTGAAGGTTGTTGCTAAAAGGTGCACAGGCTATTGCAGAAACATTTAAGGGACGAGATCACCATCACATTCCAGTTAAGATGATGTGCATGTGGGCATGTGAGTGTAATGACAACAGTCAGAGCTAAAAGGGAGGTGACAGCACAGGATATCTGGGAGAGCCATTGACTGGGGAGTAGAGTGAGAAATGGAGAGGGTCCTTGGCTTAGCGTTGGGTGTGACCTGGGAGACAGCAGATGAGTGACTGTCAGGAGCAGAGCTTCAAGTAGACATCAACCTGAAGGCTGGCCATGCTGTGCCTCAAGGTGTCCCCTCAAGGGAGTGTGCGACACACTCACATGTGGGGCAACTGGAAAACTGGGCCTCAGCCTGCTCCCAGTGGAGGAACACAATCAGAACCACTCAGTGTGGACCTGATTCAGATTCATCCTTTCACTATAAAGTCCTGAAAGCCTGCATGACACAACTGCAAAAGCCTGGGAACACCGACTAAAATCCACCATCAACAACATGGATTGAGCTATCACAGGTCACAACGCCTTTAGTGACTAGAGGAACAAATTCCTTTATTTATTCACGGGATGAGGGCGTTGCTGGCTAGCTCAGCATTTATAGCCATCCCTAATTGCCCAGAGGGCAGTTAAGAGTCAGCCACTTGCTGTGGGTCTGGAGTCACATGTAGGCCAGACCAGGTAAGGATGGCAGTTTCCTTCCCTAAAGGACATTAGTGAACCAGATGGGTTTCCTCTGACAATCAACAATGGATTCATGGTCATTGTTAGATTCTTAAATTCCAGATATCTTATTGAATTCAAATTCCACCAACTGCTGTGGCTGGATTCAAACCTGGGGTCTCCAGAATGTTATCTGGGTCTCTGGATTAACAGTCTAGCAATAATACCACTAGGCCATTGCCTCCCCTAATATAATTCACACCATGATTGCTGCTATGGATGTGGTACTCTCAGCTTAGTTACAATCCAACCAGGATCCTAGCCCACACAAAGGCAGCAGAGTGCGTGTTGCAGACCAAGCTCTGGAAATGAAACAATGTGGGACAGGGCTGAAGCTCCATGATTGGTGCAGAGTGTAGGCCAAGACCAGAGGGTGAGGCCAGAGAAACAGCCCACCAACCACTTTTTACAAGCTGTGACTTGTAGTAGGAACAAGGCACATGACAGAGAGATGACTCCCTGCCAAGGGGGCCCAACACCACAGTTGTTGTAAATTCTGTCCATAAGATATAGACCATTCAGCCCATTGAGCCTGTTCCTCTAGTGAATAACATCATGGCTGATCTGACAATCTGGCTCAGTGGTTAGCACTAAATAAAAA
>NW_025977519.1:0-6927 GCF_021869965.1 Rhincodon typus | reverse complement strand
GGAGCCATGAGGTCATGTTGCAGCTGTACAAAACTCTGGTGCGGCCGCACTTGGAGTATTGCGTACAGTTCTGGTCACTGCATTAAAGGAAGGATGTGAAAGCATTGGAAAGGGTGCAGAGGAGATTTACCAGGATGTTGCCTGGTATGGAGGGAAGGTCTTATGAGGAAAGGCTGAGGGACTTGAGGCTGTTTTCGTTAGAGAGAAGAAAGTTAAGAGGTGACTTAATAGATACATACAAGATGATCAGAGGATTAGATAGGGTGGACAGTGGGAGCATTTTTCCTCGGATGGTGATGGCTAGCACGAGGGGACATAGCTTTATATTGAGGGGTGATAGATATAGGACAAATGTCAGAGGTAGGTTCTTTACTCAGAGAGTAGTAAGGGTGTGGAATGTCCTGCCTGCAACAGTAGTAGACTCACCAACTTTAAGGGCACTTAAATGGTCATTGGATAAACATATGGATGATAATGGAATAGTGTAGGTTAGATAGCCTTCAGGTTGGTTTCACAGGTCGGTGCAACATCGAAGGCCGAAGGGCCTGTACTGCGCTGTAATGTTCTATGTTCTATGTTCTATGAATGCATTGTCGATTGTCAGGAAAAACCCACCTGGTTCACTAATGTCCTTTAGGGAGGAAACTGCCATCCTTACCTGGTCTGGCCTACATGTGACTCCAGACCCACAGCAATGTGGTTGACTCTTAACTGCCCTCTGGGCAATTGGGGACAGGCAAAAAGTGTTGGCCCAGTCAGTCACTTCCAAGGGAAAAGTTTAAAACAAATTGTCACAGCCACATTTCTATCCGGTGGGTCAGAGAATGATTACATGAAACTAAGTATAGGAGTTGGGAGGTCATGTTGTGGCTGTACAGGACATTGTTCAGGCCACTTTTGGAATACCGCATTCAGTTCTGGTCTCCCTGCTATAGGAAAGATGCTGTGAAGCTTGAAAGGGTTCAGAAAAGATTTACAAGAGTGTTGCCAGGGTTGGAAGGGAGAGGTTGAATAGGCTGGGCCTATTTTCCCTGGAGCATTGGAGGCTGAGGGGTGACCTTATAGAGGTTTATAAAATCATGAGGGGCCTGGATAGGATGAACAGCCAAGGTCTTTTCCCCAGGGTAGGGGAATCCAAAACAAGAGGGCAATAGGTTTAAGGTGAGAGGGGAAAGGTTCAAAAGAGACCTGAGAGGCAACTTTTTCATGCAGAGGGTGGCGTGTCTATGGAATGAGCTCCGAGAGGAAGTGGTGAAGGCTGGTACAATTACAACATTTAAAAAGCATCTGGATGGGTCCATGAATAGGAAGGGTTTAGAGGGATATACGCCAAATGCTGGCAAATGGTACCAATTTAGACTAGGATATTTGGTCTCCATGGACGATTTTTTTTATTCATTCACGGGAAGAGGGTGCCACTGACCAGGCAGCATTTATTGCTCATCTCTAATTACCCAGAGGGCAGTTAAGAGCCAATCACATTGCTGTGGGTCTGGAATCACATGTAGGCCAGACCAGGTAAAGATGGCAATTCCCTTCCCTAAAGGACATTAGTGAACCAGATGAATTTTTCCAACAATCGGCAATGGATTCACGGTCATCATTAGATTCTTAATTCCAGAGTTGGACCGTACAGTCTGTTTCCATGCTGTACATCTCTATGACTTTATGACTCTAGGTAATAATGAGATGCATTTAGATGTAAATAGGTCTCTCTCCACTATCTAATGAGAATCTCATCTTGCCCTTGAGTTGGAAAATGGAACATTTTGCTTTCAATATTAAGAATTTCCTCACGGGACATCTCACCCAATTTTCCCAAAATGTTAGTCGGGGACAGAAAGATCCTGCCCATTATTACTGAAACTATTGGGAGACCTAAACTAAACAGTCTGTAAGATCCTTAAACATTCTGCCTTCTCTCCACCCCAGTCTCTTAATGTTATCAGATTACACGGAGCTGAATGCAGTCTCCAACATTAACCTTTCAGAGCAATTATCTATGGAGCCCAATTCCACACCAATCTCCTCTGATTATCTCCAGTGAGTTGCATGGTGTCACTGTGATCTCCAGCTATAACTTTGAGGAAGATCAGACGATACTACAGAACTAATCTTTCTCAAGGTCAGAAATCACATGAAGCCAGGTTTCATCCAACAGGTTAATTTGAAAACACAGCTTTCGGAGTCTTACTCCTTCTTCAGGTGTCAGTGAGAGAGGTAATATCAGACACAGAACTTATAAGTAAAAGATCAAAGGATCACACCACTGATGAGGATGTATTAAACAAACCTAAGATGCTGTTAAATCTTTAATCAGGTAGAACATTTTAATTGATTAATATGTATATGAAAATCCCCAAATTCCTTTGAAGTCACTGTCCTCAGAGAATAGGTTTTATCAGTGTAAAGAAGAGGTGACATTTTCGGTCAGACAATGCATGTTAGGTGTGAGGCCTTGTTTAGAATCTGTTTGTGTGGAGCCAGACTGGTTTTATTTCTAAAGTAGGAATTTATAAAACACCATATTGACTGACTGTCTATAAATTGTGTGCTTTTTGAACAAAATAGAATGAATCTGCAAATACAAATTCACCTCTTAGATTTTTGTGTGTGTGTGTGTGTGTGTGTGTGTGTATGTGTGTATATGTGTGAGCGTGTGTGAGCGTGTGTGTGTGTGTGTGGTGTGTGCGTGTTTGTGAGTGAGAGACAGAGAGATGGGGGGAGAGAGAGTATGTGTGTGTGAGATGAGAGAGAGTGTGTATGTGTACGTGTGTGTGTGTACGTTTGTGTGTGGGAAAACGAGTGTGTGTGTATCTGTGTGTGTGTGTCTGTGTGTGTGTGTGTGTGTGTATACATTGTGGTGGGCCACCTGTGGTGTGACATGAACCTAAGATCCTGCTTGAGGCCGTCCTCATGGGGCCCGGATTTGGCTATCAGCCTCTGCTCAGCAACTCTGCGTTGTTGCGTATCCTGAAGTCTGCCTTAGAGGATGTTTACCTGAAGATCCGAGGCTGAATGTCCTTGACCTGCTGAAGTGTCCCCTGACTGGGATTGTTGTTTGGTATCCATTCATCCGGTGTCGAAGCATCTGCATGGTCTCGCTAATAGATCATGCCTCAGGGTGTCCTTGCCTACAGCGTATGAGATAGGCAACATTGGCTGAGTCACGAGTATCTGCCGTTTACATGGTGGGTGGTGTTCCCAAGTGTGATGGTAGTATCCATATCGATTATCTGACATCTCTTGCAGAGGTTGCCATGGCAGGGTTGTATAGTCTTTTCAAGGTTTCTATTGAGTTTTCTTGAAAGTTAACGCTAGAAATCAAGGGCCCTCCCTCCCGAAGAGAATTTACCCCAGTGTGGTTAAGAAATTGTGTGGTTTCATATCAGGGAGAGAAAGGAGTTTTGTAACCCCAGGAGACTATTAAAGCAACATTTCATTATATGTCTATACTTGCCTATGAAAAAATGCCATTACAGACTGTTAAATCTGACAGGAAAACTGAGCATGAGCAATGATTTACTAATGAATCCTTTGTAGTGAATCAGTGGGTTTATGATATCAGTGCTAACCTAGTTTGATGGAGAAATTGCTGCAAGATGCAGACCCCAGCACCTTCCTGGCAATGTGACTAAACATACAGACATTCTAATAACTGTGAGCAATCATATAATCGTCACTGACCGCCCCAGCAGCCCCTCCACTGACTATTAAACATCGAAAAATGTAAAGGATTCAGTAGCAGCTGTTTGTTGCTATGGCTACAGCTCCAGAAATCATTTCCTCATCAACCAGCCTGGATGAAAGTGACTCTGGCAGCATTATACATGAACTGGGAATCCAGAGCTAAATACCCTGAATCAGGGGGAGACAATAGCCTAGTGGTATTATCACTGGACTGTTAATCCAGAGACACAGGTACTGTTCTGGCCAGGTTCGAATCCCACCACAGCAGATGGTGGAATTTGAATTCAATAAAAAGAAACTACCTGGAATTAAGAATCTGTGATGACCCATGAAACCGTTGTCGATTGTTGGAAAAACCCATCTAGTTCACTGATGTCCTTTAGGGAAGGAAACTGCCGTCCTTATCTGGTCTGGCCTATATGTGACTCCAGACCCACAGCAATGTGGTTGACTCTGAACTGTCCTCTGGGCAATTAGGGATGGGCAATAAATACTGCCTAGCCAGCAATGCCCTCATCCCATTAATAAATATGGAAAAAAAAAGGAAAATTGATAGTCTTGAACTAACTCCAGAGTATGTGCTGTGAGTGTCTCTGTCCATGTTTCCTGCTGCACACATTTTCTGAATGTGCTACACACTTGCTGTTGCTAACAATGAATCCATAATTCACTCAGTTGGCCCATTAGTGATACATTAAAGGAACTTGAATTTGCAATTAAGTGCTTGACTTACAGCAACAAATATTTGCATGTAAAAAGCACCTTCAAAAATGCTCCAAGGCACTTCACAGGAACATGATCAAATAAAGATTTGACACTGACCCACAAAAGGAGATATTGAGACAGACAATTGAAAGTGTAGTCAAAGAAATAAATATTAGAGAGTAAACATAGTGTGGAGGTGGAGGAACACAGCAGGCCAGGCAGCGTCAGAGGAGAAGGAAAGTTGATGTTTCGGGTCAGGACCTCCCGGGTCTGCTGTGTTCCTCCAGCTCCACACTGTGTTGTCTCTGACTCCAGCATCTGCAGTTCTTGCTGTCTCCAAATATTAGAGAGGATCTGGAAGTGCGAAATGGAGGTAGGAAGGCAGAGAGGTTTACACTGGGACTTCCAGAAGCTAGGCCTGGCTAACAGAGGCCACAGTAAGTGGACAATGACAAAGTGCCAAAAAGTGAAGATGCACAGAAGGCCAGAATTGGGGAACGTTTTGTAGGACTGGTTACAAATACATGGAGTGATTTGAAAATAGGACAAAAACTTAAAATCTAGGCACTTGTAGACCCAGTGGTAATGTAGGCCGCAAGAGCAGGGAGAGATGGCTGAACAGGTTGAGATGTGAGTTTAGGACGAAAGCAGGAGCTAGGAATGACCTCAGGTTTGTGAAAGGCACAAAGTAGGAGGTTGCAGATTACATTCCTCTCCTTTTAGTGATTTTTAAAGCAAATTTCTGATGATTCATTTTTGTTGGGTCATGAAAGTAGAAGAGACAGTGTTAACTATTCTTGTGAGCAAAAATGCATTCCCACGATGCAGTGCTCATAGATCAGAAAGATGAATTGCGTTATTCCATCGGCTTTTGATAGTTTTGGCTCCTTTAAGATAAACTGAATGAGCGCCAGAGGATTGTAAACACTGAGAAGCTGTATGAAAGACTGACAAGTTGTCTTATTGTCCTTATTATGCAGTCAACTCATTGTTGTTTGAAATCTCCTGGCATTACAAGTATTCCTTTTGTCTTGATTGACAGGTGGAGATTCTGTAGTGATCGTTCATGAAGTGTAAAACTGAGTTGTCATTTTCCATTCTTGCCTTTGTTCCTAGATTGTAGCTGTCATTTTCTGCATTTCATAAACCGTTTTGGGTTGGACAAAGCTAGGTTTAGTTAATGAATGCTTATTACCAGTGGCTTCTCAGACCACTCAGAGAAGCAGAAATCTAATGCAGTGATTCACCTGAGCCACCTCGTAGAAAGTTTACAAATTCACGCCACACCCAGTAGTTCAGTTACCTACAAACCACTGAAACACATGTTGCACAACACAGATTGGAATGTTGACCACGGCTTGAGTTTAAGCCACAACTATAGCATCATAAAGCAGGAGCTAACATGAATTAATTGATGTGGAGATGCTGGTGTTGGACGAGGTCTGAAATCACATGACACCAGGTTACAGTCCAACAGGTTTATTTGAAAGGTGAAGTAAGAAAGAAGCACAAGAACACAGAATTTATAAGTAAAAGATCAATGGGTCACACGACACACGATGAGGATGTACGAAAAAAATACCTTAGACACTGTTCAATCTTTAATCAGTCAGAAGGTTTTAATTGATTAATATGTATCTGTAAAGCACTGAATTTCTGTCAAGTCACTGCCCTGAGAGAACTAAAGGCTTTATCAGCGTAAAGAAGAGGTGACCTTTTAGGTCAGACAATGCAGGTTAGGTGCGAGGCGTTGTTTAGAATCTGTTTGTGTTTTGGTTTGGAGTCAGACTGGTTTTATTTCCAAAGCAGGAATTTATTAAAGGCCACATTGACTGACTGTCTATAAATTGTGTGCTTTTTGAACAAAATAGAATGTATCTGCAAATACAAATTCACCCCCTAGATTCACATGTGGGTGTGTATATGTGTATGTATGTGTGTGTGTATGTGTGTATATGTGTGGGTGTGTGTATATGTGTGTGTGGGTATGTGAGAGTGTGAGTGTGTGTATATGTGTGTGTGGGTGTGTGAGAGTGTATATGACAAAGTGTATGAGATTGTGTGTGTGTGTGCATGCGTGTGAGTGTGTGTGTGTGTGTGTTTGGGTGTGAGTTTGTGTGGGTGTGTGTGTGTTTGTTTATATGTTGGGAAGGGTGCTGGGGTGGACAGAGTGGCTGATCTGTTGCCTGACTCCATATACCTGCCTTTGGTCCATATCCTTCAATACCTTTGCTAAACAAAAATTTATCTATCACAGATTTAAAATTGACAACTGATCCAGCATCTGTTGCCATTTGTGGAAGAGAGTTCCAAACCTCCCCCACCCTTTGTGTGTAGAAGTGCTTCATAACATCTCTCCTGAACATGCTTCCCTGGGTGACAAAAACAAAGTTGCTGGAAAAGCTCAGCAGGTCTGGCAGCATCTGTGGAGGAGAAAACAGAGTTAACGTTTCAGGTCCAGTGACACTTCCTCAGAACTGGAAGGGTTCTGAGGAAGGGTCACCGGACCCGAAACGTTAACTCTGTTTTCTC
>NW_025977518.1:0-6927 GCF_021869965.1 Rhincodon typus | reverse complement strand
ACCTATCACCATCGCACCTACCTTCCCCAGCCCCAGCCCTCCTCTCTATTTATTTCAGTGTTCCCTTCCCCCTCTCCCCCATTTCTGAAGAAGGGTCTCGACTCGAAACGCCAGTTTTCCTGCTCCTCTGATGCTGCCTGGCCTGCTGTGTTCATCCGGCTCCACACCTTGTTATATCAAAACTACCAGATGTACTTTCAGCAGCAAGTTTATTTTGTGTTTCCACGGTATTTTTGCCACAAGTGTCATATTCATGCATCCAGGTGGGTTGGTTGCATGGATTGTCTGAGAGTCAGATTGCAGTGAGTGTTCAGAGCTCCCCTCATCAAGCTCCAATGGGCTAATTAAGTTCTTTATTCCCCGAGCTATCAGCTCTTACCCTGGGGAACCTTCTGTTGTCCCTCACTTTGTGCATGCAGCCTGGGTACCCATGACTCTATAAGGCAATGCCGTTAACTGTTCTCAGTCATTGGTTATTTGAGCACTGGTGGTGTCACAAGTGTGTTGGAGAAAAGCTGGTGAGCAGCAGTTATGAACGGAGCACACAGTGAAAAGCCCAGTTTAACCTTATTCAACATTCTATAACTTAGCAAAAGGGTTTTTAAACATTGAGACAAAGAGTTTGTGAATGGAACTTCTTGCCAGTTCAATGATTTATAATTGATTGCATTTTGGCAGAATGTCAAACAGAGCACACAGTGAGGAAAATGCGGAATCGCTGACAACAACTTCTGGATTTCCACGTTTCACTGAACACATGCAATTCTAGAAGTTACTAACAGTTTTTAATGACAGTTAATGTTGACAGTTTTCATGCCATTTCTACTGCAAAATCTGGGCCATTGTTATGATATTACAATGTATTTAACAACATGGTATTCTCTGAGATAACAGTGTGGAACTGGATGAACACAGCAGGCCAGGCAGCATCAGAGGAACAGGAAAGCTGACGTTTCGGGTCGGGTCCCTTCTTCAGAAATGGGGGAGGAGGAAGGGAGCTCTGAAATAAATAGAGGGAGGAGGGGTCTGGTTGGGGAAGGTAGGTGGGATGGTGATAGGTAAGTGCAGGTAGGGAATGGTGGGGATTGGTCAGTGAGGTGGGAGGAGTGGATAGGTGGGAGAGAAGACGGACAGGTCGAGGAGGCGGGGATGAGAGGGAGGGTTAGTCGTGGGTCAGAAATGGGGGAGGGGGAAGGGGTTCAGCTTGCACTTAAAAACGAAGAAAGAGACCAATGGATAAATTAATTTGGTGTGTAAAAATGTGACGTGAAGGTGCCAGTGTTGAACTGGGGTGGTCAAGTTCAGAAGTCACATGGCACCAGATTATAGTCCAATAGGTTTATTTGAAAGCTTTCGGAGCAACAAAATAATTTCAAATGTAAACCTGGTATCATGTGACTTCTGACCATGTAAAAACATGGTTAAGAGTTTACCTGATTAAAGTGTTTGAAATCACTGGTCGCTGAAAAATCAGATGTCAGCATAAAATTAGGACGAATATAAAGGGGATATAACTTCAAATTTAGACTGAAAAACTGAAGGCACAGTAAAGATCTAACCTTCTCATACAGATCAGTAAATATGTGGAGTAATTTGCTCTTGAAGGTTGTTAAAGCAGATATGCTTTCAATTTTAAGAATGCGGCTTTTTGTTTATAGAAAGGACTGTTGAAGGACATCAGGATTAAGATGGAAAAAAAGGTTTGTGATTTTGAAACAAGCCCAGTAATCTTGATGTATGATCCTAAGGAAATTGGGACAAATATTGCAGCAAATGGGACATTATGTATGGCTGTGGTGATGTGTCATATGTAACTATTTTGGGTCAGATCTTATCTAATGGTCTCAGGGAATTGAAGGGATTTTCCAGATTTTCCCTGAAATCAACATGAGATTTTTTTTTCCCTTTCATGGTTTCCCTCAGGAGCTAGCATGACTAGTGGTCAGCAATACGAACCAAATTAGGAACTGAAGTCATGATTTGGCCTCCATTTTGTTTTTCTCTACATTATTAAAATTAGTGAGCTGTAAAATCTAATATATTTGCAATGTTAACTGTTTACTCTAGCCCTCATTCAGTGCCTGATTGTGGGACAAAATATTGGGAAGGAGGACTGCACTTAAAATCATAATTTTACCCTCGCCCTCCTGCACTCTCACAACCCATACCCTGTCCTCCCTCTCCTGAGACTTGGCTTCCTCACTGATCCTGGGCCATTCCCACTTGGCATTACCTATATTGGAGAGCTGTCAGCCTCTGGCCGGGACTCTCAATCTCAGGCTCCCTAATCCCAGGGAAGGCCCACTGCTGGGCAGTGCCAGATCGGTGTGGGGCTCTTGCTAAGCCTTCGACTCTCAGTCAAGAAACCCCATCACTTTCTTGCATACTTGAATGTTGTTGAGGCTGCACCCATCCAGGCAAGTGGGGAGTATTCCATCACACTCCTGACTTGTGCCTTGTAGATGGTGGACAGGTTTTGGGGAGTCAGGAGGTGAGTTACTCGCTGCAGTATTCCTCACTTCTGGCCTGCTCTTGTAGCCCCTGTGTTAATGTGGTGAGTCCAGTTGAATTTCTGATCAATAGTGGAGAATTCAGTGATGGTAACACCATTGAATGCCAAGGGGCAGTGATTACATTTTATCTTATTGGTGATAGTCATAGCCTGGCATTTGTGTGGCTCAAATGTCACTTGCCACTTGTCAGCCCAAGCCTGGATATTGTCTAAATCTTGTTGCATTTGGACATGGACTGCTTCAGTATCTGAGGAGTCACAAATGGTGCTGAACATTGTGCAATCATCGGCGAACATCCCCACTTCTGACCTTACGGTGGAGGGAAGGTCATTGATGAAGCAGCTGAAGATGGTTGGGCCTAGGACACTACCCTGAGGAACTCCTGCAGAGATGTCCTGGGGCAGCTTTGGTTCAAACATGGACTAAAGAGCTGAATTCCAGAGGTGAGTTGAGAGTAACAGCCCTTGATATCAAGGCTACATTCGACTGAGGATGGCATCAAGGAGCCCTGGCAAAACTGGAATCAATGGGTATTGGGAGAAAACTTTCCAGTGATTGCAGTCATACCTGACACATAGGAAGACGGTCGTGGTTGTGGGAGGTCAGTCATCAGGTAATTTTCCACATTGTTGGGTAGATACCAGTGTTGTAACTGTACTGGACCAGCTTGGCTAGGGGAGTGGCCAGGTCTGGAGCACGGGTCTTCAGTACTATTGCTGGAATGTTGTCAGGGCCCGTAGCCTTTGCAGTATCCAGTGTCTGCAACCGTTTCTTGATATCACGTGGAGTGAATTGAATTGGCTGAAGACTGCTATCTGTTATGCTGGGGACCACTGGAGGAGGCCGAGATGGATCATTCACTCGGCCCTTCTGGCTGAAGATTGCTGCAAATGCTTCAGCCTTACCTTTTGCACTGATGTGCTGGGCTCTTCCATCATTGAGGATGGAGATATTTGTGAAGCCTCCTCCTCCAGTGAGTTGTTTAATTGTCCACCACCATTCACAACTGGATGTGGCAGGACTGCAGAGCTTAGATCTGATCCGTTGGTTGTGGGATCGCTTAGCTCTGTCTATCACTTGCTGCTTTCGCTGTTTGGTGTGCAAGTAGTCCTGTTTGGTGGCTTCACCAGGTTGATATCTTATCTTCAGGTATGCCTGGTGCTGCTCCTGGCATGCCCTCCTGCACTCTCCATTGAACCAGGGTTGATCCATTGCCTTGATGGTAATGGTTGAGCGGGGGATATGCCGGGCCATGGGGTTACAGATTGTGCTGGAGTATAATTCTGCTGCTGTTGATGGCCCACAGCGCCTCATGGATGCCCAGTCTTGAGTTGCTAGATCTTGCGAAGTCTGTCACATTTAGCACGGTGATAGTGTCACACAATACGATAGAGGTTATTCTCAATGTGAAGACGGGACTTCGTCTCCACAAGGACTGTGCGATGGTCACTCTTACCGATACTGTCATGGATAGATACATCTGCAGCTGGCAGATTGGTAAGGATGAGGTCAAGTTGCCAGGAAAGCAACCAATATAATCAAAGACCCCTCTGTCCTGGTTATATTCTCTTCTACCTTCTTTGGTCAGGCAGATTTAAAAGTTTGAATTCACGTACGAACCAATTCAAAAACAGCTTCTTCCCCACTGTTACCAAACTTTTGTACGGACCTCTCAAACTGTTAATTCTGATCTCTCTCTCTGCACCTTCTCTGCAGCTGCAACACTGTATTCTGCACTTTTCTCTGCTACCCTGATGCACTCTATATGGTACAGTCTGCCTGTATAGCATGGAAAATAACACTTTTCACTGTATCTCACTACATGTGACAACGGTAAATAAAAAATAGTATGTTTTTCCCTCTTGTTGGTTCCCTCACCACCTGCCACAGACCCAGTCTAGCAGCTATGTCCTTTAGGACCCGACCAGCTCGATCAGTAGTACTGTCACTGAGCCACTCTTGGTGGTGGGCATTGAAATCCCCGTCCCAGAGTACATTTTGTACCTTTACCATCCTCAGTGCTTCATTTAAGTGCTGTTCAACATGGAGGGGTACTGATTCATCAGCTGAGGGAGGATGGTACGTGGTAATCAGCCGGGGATTTCCTTGCCCATGTTTAACCTGAAGCCATGAGACTTCGTCGGGTTCAGAGTCAATGTTGAGGACTCCCAGAGCAAAACCCTCCCGACTGTATCCCACTGTGCCTCCCCCTCTGCTGGGTCTGTTCTGCCAATGGGACAGGACATATCCAGGGAAGGTGATGGTGGTGTCTGGGACATTGTCTGTAAGGTATGATTCTGTGAGTATGACTGTGTCAGGTTGTTGCTTGACTAGTCTGTGAGACAGCTCTCCCAATTTTGGCCCTAACCCCCAGATGTTAGTGAGGAGGACTTTGCAGGGTTGACAGGGCTGTTGTTGCTTCTGATGCCTAGGTCAATGCCAAGTGGTCCATTCGGTTTCATTTCTTTGTTGAGACTTCGTAGCAATTGATACAACTGAGTGGCTTGCTGGGCCATTTCTGTGGGCAGTGAAGAGTCAACCACATCGCTGTAGGTCTGGAGTCACTTGCAGATCAGAACAGGTAAGGATGGCAGATTTCTTTCCCTGAGCACATTAGTGAACCAGTTGGGTTTTCCAACATTGACAACGGTTATGTGATTGTCGTTACCTAGGCTTGTTTTTGTTTTAATGCTGAACTCATTTACTAAATTTAAATTCTAACATGATGAGATTTATCTCCAGATCATTGGCCCAGGGTTCTCAATTTCCATTCCCCTGACATCACCATTACATCCTGAAAAGTGCTATCTGCGGAGGATACTCAGGTGGATTTGAATAAACTCAGATGGGTTCTTCCAACAATTGACAATGGTTTCATGATCATCGGTGGATTTTTAGTTCGGAGGTGATTCTTAGGGGAGGCGATGGCCTCGTAGTGTTATTGCTGGGTTATTAATTCAGAGACCCAGGAAGTGTTCTGGGCACCTAGGTTTGAATCCCACCATGGCAGATGGTGAGAGCTGCTGATGCTGGAGTCTGAGACAACACAGTTTGGAGCTGGAGGAACTCAGCAGGTCAGGCAGGGTCAGAGGAGCAGGAAAGCTGACATTTCGGGTCCGAGAAGTCAGCATTCCTGCTCCTCTGATGCTGCCTGGCCTGCTGTGTTCCTCCAGCTCCAAACTGCGTTATTTATGGCAGATGGTGGAATTTGAATTCAATAAATTTCAGGAATTTAAGAGTCTAATGATGACCACAAACCATTGTCAATTGTTGGAAAAACCCATCTGGTTCATTAGTGCCCTCTAAGGAAGGAAACTACCATCCTGACCTAGATTTCAGCTGAGTTGGACAGTTCTCAGTCCATGTCAACTACATGGTGGCAAATCCTTGGTTGCTGATTTATGTCTGTTGTCTCGTGCTAATTTAAATTCCATGGTATCAAGGAAATACAATATTTTCCTGTGTGTCATGCCTTTAAATAAAACGGAAATTTGATCATTATTGAGGATATTGATGAGTGCTTCTAATTCTGCTTCTGTGTGGTACCCCACACATTGACACACAGACAAAAGGGGGTGTATGCAAGATACTATGTGACTGCATCACCTAATAAAGGCATTAATAAGAATGAAAAAGTAGCTCTGAAAATCAAAATAGCTCGTAAAAATCTTGAGAGGAGCCCTTAAATAAAAAGAATATTTAGTTCCCTGATCAATTCTATCATTTTGCTGGTATATAGTGGGTGACGGAATATGTGTTTGTTGCTGGAACTTTGATGACAGTCCCACGTGGGCATTTCTCTCACTTGGTCAGACTGACCTTTCCTCATTGGCTCCTACATGATAATGATGTAGTTGTTGTAATCAGGAACCCACAGGCTACCAGGTCATTGAGAGGACCTTCATTAAACATCTTTCAAAGGGAAATGTTTGACATTTGAAAAGAAAAGTTTTGCAGAATGATCAGGAAAGAATAAAGGAGTGGAACTAATTTGATAATTCTTTCATACAGCCTGCAGGATAGGTCAAATTGTTTCCGCCTGTTCAAAAAATTAAATATTTTATCAGTATTTCATTCATTTTAACATCTAGTGTGTATATGTCCATTTAAAAAATGTACCAGGTGCTCCTTTTGGTCGTTCTTGTACTTTATTTTGAATGAAGTAAAATTCATTGCAATAGATTTTTCACCCAAGCAGATAGCAACTATCCAGGCAGTGGGATAGAGCCCACTGTGGGACTCCTTCCCTGCCCACTGCCTGGAAACCAATGCGTCAGTGATCACAGAAACCAGTGACCCGACTCTGTGCCTACATCTGGCAGGGAGTGGACCAGTCTGATTTAGACTGAAAGCAGCATCCATCATTGTCACTGTCACTGCAGGCAGGGACTCAACTCAACTCAACTCACTGGAG
>NW_025977517.1:0-6927 GCF_021869965.1 Rhincodon typus | reverse complement strand
AAACCCCCTTCCCCTCCCCCTTTTCTGATGAAGGGTCTAGGCCCGAAACGTCAGCCTCTCTGCTCCTGTGATGCTGCTTGGCCTGCTGTGTTCATCCGGCCCTGCACCTTGTTGTCTCGGATTCTCCAGCATCTGCAGTTCCTACTATCTCTCGTATACCAAATGACCTGCTTCTGTGCTAGAAATGCTTTGTAAAAATGTTCATGAAGCATTAATGTGGCTTTGGTCATGCTGTGATGAAGGGGATGTGGAAAGAAAATATGTCAATAGAAAGTAGTTGCCTACACAGCAGGCATAAAGGGCTGTTCATTCTGCCACTAGAGGTCATATATTTCAGTCTGGGATACAAAAGGCTTGGAGAATATTCTTTTCTCCGTCTAGTGAAATTAAACTGGCTGTTTAAGACTGAAGACTCAATATTGTCCTTAAACTTAAGAGCTAATCAAGGTTCCATTCACCTACAACATCATTGCCATCAAATTCCTAGGTTGATTGGTGGTTATATAAAATATATGATCATGTGGTAAAGAGCATTTTGTTGTTAATAAAAATAGATAATGCCTGAAACACACAACAAGACAATCAGCATCTGGGAGAAAAGGGTGAAATAGGTATTACGATGGTAATGGCAACTAAATTATCATCTGTTACTGTCAGCACTGTACTGAAACTGACAGCAACTTCAAGGGAAGATATAGATGTGTCAGTAATTTGATGCTTCTCCCTAGGTGCATTTTTGAGCGTTCTCCAGAAAGTAACCCTGAACAGTTAGTGAATTAATTCACTGGTATGGTGTTAGTCACGCTGCAAAAATAAGCCTTAGACAAAGTCATAACTTGTTGAATGAGGTGCAATTGAGTTTTTAAGAAAGTTTATCATTACTGTTGACTGCCTCAACTAGTCTTGAAGAACCAATTTTATATTTATGGAATGGCAACTTTCTCCATTACGGTAAAAAACATCCAAACAGTTTTAAAATGTGTTTTTGGAAATTGTTTGTAATATCTTGCAGCATTTTAGCTTCTATTTTAATCCAATCACAAACATTTATTTTACCATTTGAAGATTTAAATCAGCAGTTTATGGAGTCAGTGCTATTCACTTCCTGGTTTGCTATCCATGACAATGCTTCAATATGAGTGATTACACATTCTTCTTATTGACAACACTGTAGTAAGTGTCTGGAATGTGCTGCCAGAGGAGGTAGTGGAGGCAGATGCAATAGCAATATTTAAGAGGCATCTTGACAGATATACGAATCGGCAGGGAACAGAGAAATACAGACAGCATAAAGGCAAAAGGTTTTTTAGTTTTGAAAGGCATCATGTGTCAGCACAGTCCTAGTGGGCCAAAGGGCCTGGTCCTGTGCTGCACGATTCTTTGTCCTTTCTGGTATAAGAGCATGAGCACACTTAACTGGAAGTACATAGAACAATGGAAATTGCCTCACCTATTCCTGATCCCTTAGACCAAGCCAGGAGTTGGATCAAATGGCACCACCACTTCAACATGCACTAAACCACCTCTGGACTTCTTTCAGAAGCCCAACAAGGACCAGCTTAGTGTACTATTGTACACAGTTTTCAACAGTTCCAATGTCATTCTGATTAGACAGGGGATCAAAGAAGAAACAACTAAATATGAAGACATCATCAAGGTCTTTGATTCTAATTTTAGCTTACAACACAGTCCTATAAAAGACCAAGTGAATTTCAACCGGAATATCCAGGAGGCAGTGTAGAATATTGATTCCTTTATAAATGACATGTGCTGTCTTGTTGATAAGTGTCGATGTTGGACATTGAGTGATGAAATTGGGATCATGTTGGGAATGCTAGATGAATCTTTAACAGAACTTTTGCAGTCCAACATGGACCTTACATTGGCAAATTTATTCTAGTCCATCAAACAGGTTCAATTTCAAAAGCAAAAGATTTTATATTTAAAGGGGACAATAAAACTTTCTGGGGGCAGACCATCAATTCTGACTTGACCTAGTTCATTCATTAGAGGGTTGCTAATGAACCAGTAAGACAACTGTCTCAACGGGAAGAGGGCACAATTATACTCATTGCTTTGTGCCTGCATTGTGGGGGGAAGATTCCACATCATCACCAAGCCTGCCATGTCATCAATGACTGCTTGTATGCTATAAGAGACGCCCTTTTAAGGTAGTTTACTGAAGCAGCAGCAGACAAAATTTTGCAGGGCAACAATTTAAAACCACCCCACCCCAATCTGCAACTGTCAGTGAGGTAGATAATAGAAGGAGAACAAGATATAACCTTAGAAGAAGTGGCAGCCCACAATACAATTTCTGGCATGCAGCTATCATGGTTACTGGCAAGAAAACTAATTTTAAATTGAATACGTGAGTTCATGTTTCAGTTTATTCACATACACACCATGGTTGAAGGGGGAGTTTCTTCAATTGCCTTCCTTTCAAGTTCGATGTGCAAGAGGTATTTCAATAGGATGTGAGGGCAGATGCATGTTACACTTCATTTACCAGGAGCAAGGTCACTGACACTCGATATATCATTCCTAATTATGTAGCTTTTAATCTTCTCTATTCACCAGCTGCAGAAGAAATTGAAGTTGACTCATTATGCCATACATCAATCTTTATTGACAAAACTCCATCTTTAGGACCACAGAATGATACTTCAGATCTTCCATTTCTCTTTAAGAAAAAGCTAGAAGAAATGGAAAAACTATGCACCAAGAATGAAAGTAAGATGCTGCAAGTTGACATTCTTTACTCTTTCAATATTGAATGAAGATGACCTATTTGAGGAACAGGCACTGAATGATACTTTACTGTTTGAAGATGAAGTAAATAATGATTTTGATCGCAACACTGTTGTCTCTTTTGAGAAAAATCAGCATTTCTTTGATGGTGATAAAGAGGTGAATTTGTCTGTTCCTTCCACTGAAGACTCCAACGTCAAGCAGTAACAACATCACAATCTAGTACGGAACTCCTTTAAGTGATGAAGTACCAAAACTGCATGTCCTTCCTATTATCAATATAGCTTGCAAATATGCCTGATGGCAGCAATGAATCTTCAACAGATCATAATATGATGGGGAAGCTTTATACTAATCCCAACCCTGATTTAGGATTTCCTCTAGCCTTCAGTTTATTCTACTGTTAAGAATGAAATCCTATGTTCAGCTGTAGTTCTCAAGGTGTCATTGTCTCAAGAGGAGCAGCCACAAGCTGAAGAGACTGTGGAAGTAGAACTACTACTTATAGATGGAGAAATTCTTGCCCTAGATGTAATGGTTAATTTTTCACTGATTAGCTTTAGAATGGTCTTCAGAATGTTCTTCATTTTTTTTCTGTCTACCTGTTTCGTTTCTGGATGGGAGGGATTGAATAGTTTCATTGCCATCATAACAACTGGATGACAGTTGTGAAGTTCTTCAAGGGAACTGAAAGTGCTTCACTTTCTTTTTCAAGCTGGTGCTTTAATCTTTCCCAAGGTGCAAAGGAGAAAAGGGAAAAACACAAAGATGATGAGAATAAGAATTTCATTTTAGTGCTTCTTAATGGGTTTCAAAGTGTTCAGGTCCTCTCTCTCTTGAATAGGACCTTCTTTAACTAGTGTTCACTGCTTTTACATTCAAGTCATTGTAGTGTCATTGCCCTGGTACCAACTGCTGAGAAGCTAGTATCTCACTCTGTTTGTCTTCCAAAGAGAAACTAATTGAGCATATACATTGCTCAGGTCCTCAAAATGAGTTGAGACATATTTGGTGAAGGAGACTTGGATGTGGTGGGTTGGGTGGGGGGACGGGGGCAAGGTGCACAGTAGCAGTATATTGAAACTGTAAATAGCTCATGATGTAAACAGTTTATTGATGAATTTCTGGAGAGGTATAGTGAATGGGATTAAGACCTAAACTGTATCGTCAGTTGTATTAGATCACAACTGGGATCTGAGTGAAGAACATTCTAATGAAACCCCGATGAAACACGTCTCTGTACCTAGTCTAAATAGTAAATGAGTATTAAATCAGTTTGTGCTATTATAATATCCAGGCCTGATCTGTTCAAAGCATCTGGAACCCAGTTGTTATATACATATAAGTTTCAACTTCCCACAGCAGCCATTCTTGAATCTATTTGAAGACCAAAGTCTATTAGTGCCATATTTCAAGCAATTTTGTACTGAACCAGACTGAGACTATGAAAACTCATTTCACAGGAGAATGCTTACAGCCAGCAGACAGAAATGCAATTCTATCAGCCAGGTTGGATTGAAACTGAGTCCAAAGCCAAGTGCCTGGTAGAAAACTCATCATTACCCTCTCTTCCCTACAGCTGAGTCTTAAAATAGGTATTGCTACAAACCCTTCTTCCAAACTGATAAACTGTTTTTTTGTTGCTGGTCTGCAAGTGCAAACTGAGACCTTGTTATCGAAAAATAATAGTGTTTCTGTCAATTTTAAAACTTATGCATAAATATACACTTTAGTAAACCAGTACAGTATGGAAGTCATACTTAATAAGCAATTGGCCTTCAATTTTTAATTGTAATATTTTACATTTTTCTGAATTGTTGTAAACTTTCTTTTCAAGCAGCATCTGCTTTAAATGACAATATTTTAACAGTGCAGTCCTAAGGGTGACAGAGTGATTCTGTGTTATTCTGTATTATTTCTCTCTCATACACTCTCCTCAAAGTTGCAATTGCCTCTAAAGAATCAATTCCCAAAAGTGCTAATTATTCCATTTGCACAACTACAGTGTAGCTATTCATATTGGAAATATTACAAAGTGTCAAATTTTGCAATGGATAATGGGCTGATAATACATATTTTGAATAAAAACAAATAGATAAGCCACACTCGAAATATTAAACTTTTGAAGTCACACTTGGTTTCTTTGTGATAGCACAAGATCTATTCTCAGCCTGTGCATCAAAAGGTTGCTTCATTCTCAACTTCCCTTCATACCACAGATACCTCTTTAATGGCCTCCTTCTCCACTACAGAATTATTGGCTTTTCAGTTACATTTGGTGAATGTTTTGAATAAATTACTGGAACCTCACAAAGAAACAGCTGAAAGTACAAGTTATTACTTGCCTTTGAACAACCTACTATTCTTTGTGAAGACTCCTGTGGACTAAATTACATTTTCGCACAGTAAGGTGTGAGTTGTAATGCAGAATTAAGACAACCAACAAAACAGCAGCTGTTGTAGATATTAAAACATGTAGTGTTTGTATTTTAACGTTCCAGACAAGTAAACCGCTTCATAACACATTTCAATATAATTTTTAACAAATATCTCCATTTTTTCACATATATTTTTACTGTATCACAGTTGAGTTTTCTGCAACTTGTCAACTAGTCTCTGCTAAACTTCAGTTATAAAAGAGTGGCAAGTGGTATTATTACTGGGATTTGGTGAATACAATGAGGGAGACAAAGACATTAGGCTAGATACCTTGGAATGCTCTCATCCAATTTATAAAGACGTAAATGGTTTGTTTTCATAATGGTTTGAGAAAGAAGAAAGAAAGGGTATACATTTATGCAGAACTTCTCATATCATCAGGTTGCCCCAATGTGTCATACAGCATACTTTGAAGTACTGTCACTGTTATTACATTGGCATAGACAGCATTCAATTTGTTTACAATAAAAAGCTACAAATAATAATAAAATAGTGGGTAGGACAATGAAAGAATTTGCTTAAACATGGCCTCATCATGCCTATACTAGCCCGTTCATAGAGATAGCCTACTAGCTTCACTCCTCTATTCTTTTCCTGTAGCAGTTCATTATTTTTCCTTGGGTAATTATCAAAATCTCCTTTAAATATTATTTTTGAAGTTGTTTCCATCACTCTTTCAGGCGGTACTTTCCAGATCACAAAAACTCGCCATGTAAAAACAAGCTTCCCTATGTGTTTTCTGCTTTTTTTGCCAATTACCTTAAATCTGTGTTCACTGGTTATGGACCCTTCTGCCACTGGAAACAGTTTTTCCTTACTCTATTGTAATTGTTCATGATTTTGAAAAACTATAAAATCTCTTCTTAACCTTCTTTATTCTAAGGAGAACATCTACTACAGTTTCTCTAGTCTCTTCATGTAACATACTCCTTCTACAACACTAGTAACTCCCTTCAGCACCTTTTCTAAGTCGTTGATGTCCTTGCCAAAGTTCAGTGTCCAGTACTGGTTTCCAATCATCGAGCGGAGTCTTAATAAATTATATTTTTGCACAGTAAGATATGAGCTGTAATACAGAACCAAGAAAAATCCAACAAAGCAGCAGCTGTTGTAGATAGGCAAAATGTTGTGTTTGAGGCTTCCAAACAAGTACAATGCTTCATAACACATGTCAGTAACATTTTTAGCAAACATTTCAGTACTTTCATACATCTTTACTTTCTCAAGGCTGAGTTTATCTGCAACACTTCAACTAGTTTATGCTAAATTGTAGTTTTACAAGAGCGGCAGACAGAACATAACTACTGGGATTTGGGAGAAGCAATGGTAGATGGCAAGACCGCTTGTGATACTCTCATCTAACTCAAAATGCTGGCTCAGGCATTACAGTAGAACAGTATTTTATACAGATTCAGAATTACATCAATGCTTGTATACTCAATCGACAAGATATTTGCCTCACTCATGATGGCTTTTTGGGTGTTACATGTGCCTGAGAGTTCCAAAATTGCATCTGTGGTAAGCAGTGGAAGATGAATTACACACGATGAATGTGGTGATGCAATTTGTGTATGTGGAGTGAATGTCTTCTAGGAGAATGCAGATCAAGTAGACTGCATATTAACCTGTGTGTAACTCTGAGACAACAAGGTGCGGAGCTGGATGAACACAGCAGGCCAAGCAGCATCATAGGAGCAGAAAGGCTGACGTTTCGGGCCTAGACCCTTCATCAGAAAA
>NW_025977516.1:0-6928 GCF_021869965.1 Rhincodon typus | reverse complement strand
GCTTGGCCTGCTGTGTTCATCCAGCTCTACGCCTTCTTGTCTCAGATTCTCCAGCATCTGCAGTTCTTACTATCTATTATTGAGTAATTGTTGTTTGACAGCACCATCAATAACACATTCCATCATTTTACTGATGATGGAGAGTAGATTGATAGGGATGTAATTGATTGCATTGAAGTTGTCCTTTTGTGCATACTCTGGACATAACTGGGCAATTTTCCACATTGTTAGGTAGATGCCAGTGTTGTAGCTATATATGAAAATAGCAATGGCTAAGGGTGCAGCGAGTTCTGGAGGATAAGTCTTCAATGCTATTGCCAGCATGTTGTCAAGGGTCATAGTCTTTGAAGTATATTTTTAAAAGTATTGATTCTTGAGAAATGAGCTGAGGGTAGGCCAGCATTTAGTGACCATCAGAAGGTGGTGGTGATCTGTTTTCTTGAACCACTGTAGTCCAGATAGAGTAGGTACACCCGCAATGCTGTTAGGGAGGGTGTTCTTAATTTTGACACAGCAACATTGAAGGAACGGCGATAGATTTCCAAGTCAGGATGGTGAGTGCCTTGGTGGGGAACATGTAATGACCCCATTTATCTGCTGGCGTTGTCCTTCTAGATGACAGTAATCATGGATTTGGATGGTGCTTTCAGGATCCCTACTGAATTTCTGTAGTGCATCTTGTAGATGGTATGTGTTGGTAGAGGAGTGGATGCGGTTCCTTTCAGTAGATCACTTTATCCTGGATGGCATCAAACTTTTTGAGTGTTGTTGAAGCTGCACGCATCCAGGCAAGTGGGGAGTATTCCATCACAGTCTTGACTTGTGCCTTGTAGATGGAAGACAGGCTTTTGGGAGTCAGGAGGTGAGTTACTCACTGCAGGATTCCTAGCTGCTTGGAGCCACAATATTACACAGCTGGTCAAGTTCAGTTTCTGGTCAATCATCCCCAGGAGGTTCAGGGAATCAGAGCCTTCAACCATTTCTTGATGTCATGTGGAATGAATCAAAAACTGGCATTTGTAATGCTGGAGACAACCAGAGATGAGACTGACCATCCACCAGACACTTACAGTCGAAAAAGGATTTAAAATGCTTAAGCCTTCTCTTTTGTAATGATGCGCTGGGTTCCATTATCATTAAGGATGGGAATACTTATAGACCCTCCTCCTCCCACGAGTTATTTAATTCCCAATGACAACTGAATGTGACAGAACTGCAGAGTTCAGATCAGATCTGTTGCTTGTGGGACCTTGGTTCTATCTATCGTGTGGTGCTTAGCACACAAGGAGTCAGAGTTGCAGTTTGACTAGGTTGACACATCAGTTTTAGCTATGCCTGGTGCTGCTCAAGGTCTCTTGCACTCCTAAACTGTTCAGTAAGCCAGGGTTGATCCCCTGACTCGGTGGTAATGTTGGAGTCAGGCAAGAAACCAGGTCATGAAATTGCAAATTACAGTTAAATACAGTTGTGCTGTGGCTGATGGCCCACATCACCCTACAGAGCCCAATTTTGAGTTGCTAGATCAATTCAAAATCTATCCCAATTATCACAATGATAGCACCTCAGACCATGACGTAGGGTACGCTCAAAGTGAAAGCTCTCCTCAAAGCGGCAATATGTGGTGGTCATCCGTCCCAATACTGTCATGGACAGATGCATCTGCTACAAGTATATTGGTGAGGATGAGTCCAGATACATTTTCCCTCTTGTCAGTTTCCTCACCAACCAGAGATCCAGTCTACTCAGCTACGCCCTTGAGGACCCAACCCATAACGGTGATACACAGCCCACCATTGGTTGTTGATGGACCATATTAAAGATCCCAACCAGTGTATATTCTGTGCTCTTGCCAGCCTCAGTGCTTCTCCCAAGTGGTGTCCAACATGGAGGAAAATTAATTCAGCACCTGAGTAGGGTGGAGTGGGGGGTGGAGGAGGACGAGGCAATAGACAACAGGAGGTTTCCTTGCCAACATTTCACTTAATGCCTGGAGGCCGCACGGGTTCCAGAGTCAATATTACGGACTCTCAAACAAACTTCTCCTTTCCCACCTGTGTGCTGCCACTTCTACTGATATAGTGGTGGTATCAAAGACATTATCTGTTAGGTATGATTCTGAGAGTATAGCTATGTCAGCTGTTGCTTGACTAATCTGCGAGGCAGTTCTCCCAATTTCTGACAGAAACTCCCACATATGTTAAGAGGGAGGACTTTGTAGTGTTAAGAGTGGCTGCAGTTACTTTTTTCCAGTGCCTTGGAAGATGCCTGGTGGTCCATCAAATTCCATTTCCTTAACCCAGGCTTTGTTGTGGTTCAATGCAATGGATTGGCTTACTGGGATATTTCAGAGTACGGTTAAGAATCAACAACATCTCTGTAGATCTAGAATCACATGTGCAACACTCAGCAGATTTCCCTTCCCTGAAGGAAGGGTCATCAGCAAACCATATGGGTTTTTATGACAATGGTTTCAGTTATTGTTGGACTAGCTTCTTTTAACTTCCAGATTTTTATTAATTGAATTCACACCCATCACTGCTGTGGTGAGACTCAAACTCATGTTTCCAAAGGAGAGTCATGTTTTCTGGATTACAAAACAATACCATTACACTGTCAATGTTAGCTAGATGCATTAGAAATTCCTTTTTCTAGAAGTAAGAACACACTTGGGATATGATAAAGAAAAGACTTGGACAGTTTTCTGAAGACGGTTGGAGGGTTTGAACTATAGGGAGGTATTGAATTGGCTGGGGGTATTTTCCCTTGAGCGTTGAAGCCTGAAGTTTGTAAAATCATGAGGGGCATGGATAGGGTGAAGAGCCAACATCTTTTGCCCAGGGTAGGGGAGTTCATAACTACAGGGCATAGGTTGAATGTGAGAGGGGAAAGATTTAAACGGAACCTAAGGGGCAATGTTTTCATTCAGAGCATGACGCATGTATGGAACGAGCTGCCAAAGGAAGTGGCGGAGGCTGGTACAATTACAACATTTAAAAGGCATCTGGATGGGTACATGAATAGGAAGGGTTTTAGAGGGAAATGGGCCAAATCCTGGCAAATGGGACTAGATTGAATTAGGATATCTGGTTAGCACAGATGAGTTGGACTGAAGGGTTTGTTTCAGTGCTGTATAACTCTATGATTCTAAGACACTGTTATGTATGAGGTTTTCAAAAGAATGTTAGGTAAATTTTATTGTATTGTAAACAACCCTACACCTGGAGTTTGCTTTATTGCATTACTCAGTTATTGAGCAATTTCCGCTCAATGAAATAAATCACACATCACAAAACAGTATTTTGACCGCTTCTAGGTGTTTAACATAATTATTAATTAAAATAAACAAAAGAACTGCTGATGCTGGAAATCAGAAATTGCTGGAAAAGCTCAGCAGGTCTAGCAGCATCTTGCAAAGACAGAGTTAATGTTTCAGATCTGGTGACCCTTCCTCAGAACTCCAGAGATAGAGAGAGAGAGAGCGCGAGAACTGGAGGTCTGAGGAAGGGTCACTCGACCCCAAACATTAACACTGATTTCTCTCCACAGATCTGCCAAACCTGCTGAGCTTTTCCAGCAACTTCTGTTTTTGTGTCAATCATTAACATAGGTTGTGTTTGTGGTTGTACATTTACAGTTGTCAGCATTCTCTTCTTTTCCCCCCACATGCATACGTATTCTCACACACATGGGAAATATTTATTCAGAGATGGACATGACACAATAATTTGTTGTTTCAAGCCTATCAGTCTTTAATTTAATAACACTCCAATAGAGTACCTGTGTTGTTCCAAATGGGCAGTTGGTGATGTCTGTCTATATAAAGATATCACCAGTGGAAAGTGTTCATGCTCCAGATTTCACATCTTGAGCAGCAGCTGGCACCATGTAACACATCCATGAGACTGAGAGCAACACAGATAACACATTTCTGCATATGGTCACACTATTGCTTATGGGTGTGCAGGCAGAGAAGGTGACTACCAGTCAGATGGCGAGAGAGAAGAAAAAGAGAGAGAGAAGAAAAAGAGACAGAGAAGAAAAAGAGAGGAAAAAAAGAGAAAAAAAATTTAAAAAGTTAAAAAAAAACAGAGAAAGAGAAAAGACAGAAGAGCTGCCTTGGCTCCCTTGCCAAATTTCCTCCCTGCACTTTAAGCCTGGGACTAATTTCTTTGGGGACCATTTATTTAGGCTTGTGAGGAAGAAAGAAAGTGTGTGCATACGTTTAGGAGAGTAGAATGAGGCTCTAAATAAGGATGAGGAATTGCCACAGACTTGGTGGGCCGAAGGGCCTGTTCCTATTCTGTATTGTGTTAGAAATAAAAAGCAGGAAATCAGTCTAATAATCCTGAAGAGCAAAAGGAAATTAAAGCTAAATAATAAATAACAAATTAATTATTCAGTGATTAGTGATTAAATACTTCAATATAAAGAGATGAATAAAGCTGATGAAGAGGGCACAGGTAGGCACTGTGATATAGTTATCACTGAAATTTGATATAAAAGTGGCAACTCAACATTCGTGGATACAAAGTTCAAATGGTAGAAAGAGGAGTATATTTTAACAATAAGATAGTGGGTGTCTCAATATTGATTAGAAGGAAAACACAGCTGAGAGGGGTGGATGATGTGCTAGACTGAGCATCGAAACAAAGCCACAAGGGTTGTACAGGGGAACGAGAAAAGGACAATCACATTGCTGAAATACATTTTAAACTTCTAAAACAGTCAGAGGGAAATAGAAGAACAAATACACAGGTAAATTACTGAAAAGCGCAAAAAAAGGCAGTAGCAGTAGTAGGACTTTGCAAAATTATACAATTCCAAATTATAGAACTTTGACTTTTAGATCAGGTCTATCTTTTTCCATAGCTACTTTAAAACTAATAGAGTTATGATCACTGGCCCCAAAGTGCTCCCCCACTGAAACCTCAGTCACCTAAAAGCAAATATTGAAATGAGCTGCCAGAGGAAGTGGTGGAGGCTGCTACAATCACAACATTTAAAAGGCATCTAGATGGGTATATGAATAGGAAGGGTTTGGAGGGATATGGGTCTAATGTTGGCAAATGGGACTAGATTGACTTAGAATATCTGGTCGGTATGGACGAGTTGGACCGAAGGGTACGTTTCCATGTTGTATGTTTCTATAACTCTGAATTAGGGTTCAGAATCATGTTTGAAACTTTGGAGTCATGAGCTGATAGGCAGCAATTGTTGCCAACAAACTCCAAACCATTTGCCTCCATTCTCACAGGTCATCTCTCCCTGCACCCTGCTCTCCCAGAGCAAGGGGCTGTGACAACTTTCACAAAGAAAAAGGAAAAGACAAAGCTGATATTAGTGGAAATATTGAATGGGATAAACAGCGATGAAGGAAACAGTAACATGTTTGGCAGCCTTCAAAGTGGACAAATTACCAGGTCAGGATGAAATGCATCAAGGGGCTAAGGGAAGCAAGAGTTGAAACTTTGATCATTGTGTTCCAATGCTCTCTGGCTATCAGCATGGTTCCAGAGGACTGCTAACATACCACTGCCAAAGTGATATACAAAATTACAGACCAGTGATTCCAACCTCAGTGATAGGCAAGTTATTGAAAAACATTTGAAGAACAGTTTAAACAAAAGTCAGCAGGGTCTTATTAAGGCAAGGTCATCTCCAAGTAACTTGGCTGAATTTCCTGTGGTAACAAGACGATCAACGATAGCAGTGCATTCATGTTGTCTTCCTGGATTTCAGCAAAGTTTTCACAATATCTCAAGGAAGTGACAAACTGCTCAACAGCTAGAAAGCTTGGGGGATCCAACGGAGTGAGACCATGGATGAACCAGGAGATCCACTCCCTACTGAAGTCCAGGTTTGAGACGTACAAGTCAGACAACCCTGACCTATACAGGGCCATCAGAGACGCCAAAAGGCAATACTAAACTAAGCTTGAGACCCAGATCAACCCACACGGACACCCATCAATTGTGGCAAGGCTTACACAGCATAATGGGCTCCAAAGCCAAGTCGAACAGAATCACGGACAACAGTACATCCCGACCCAGCAAGCTCATTGCATTCTACGCCCACTTTGAATAGAAGGTCAGTGATCCGATGTCACTGATCCCAACAGCCTCGGACACACTTGTACCCAAGGTTACTGCTGCAAATGTGAAATCAGCCTTCTTGAGAGTGAACCCATGGAAAGCAACTGGCCTGGATGCAGTCCCCGGCCATGCACCCAGATCTGTGTGCACCAGCTGACAGGAGTATTTGCTGACATCTTTAAACTCGCCTTACTACAACCTGAAGTCCCTGCTTGCTTCAAGACCACCATCATCCCAGCACCAAAGAAAAATCATGCAGCGTGCCTCAATGACTACCATCCAGTGGCTCTGACCTCCATAATTATGAAGTGCTTCAAGGCATGAGCCGGGCCCATATAAACTCCAAACGACCAAATGGACTTGATCCTTTGCAATTCACCTACTGGCACAACAGGTATACAGCAGATGCTATCTCCCTGGTCCTGCACACATCCCTGAAACACCTGGGTAACAAGGATACCTACGTCAGGCTCCTACCTATTGACTATCGTTCCACCTTCAACACCATAATTCCAAACAAACTAATCTCTAAACTCTGAGGCCTAGGTTTCACTTCCCCCTCTGTATCTGGGTCCTTGATGTCCTAACCCATAGACCACAATCAGTAAGAATCCTCAACACCAGTGCCCCATGAGGCTGTGTACTCAGCGCACTACTATACTCCTTAAACACTCACGACGGTGTGGCCAAAATCCACTCCAATTCCATTTACACGTTTGCTGATAACACTGCCATTGTAGGTTGGATCTCCAACAATGACAAGACAGAATCCAGGAAAAAAAGAAGGGATTGAATGCTTAGCTGAATGGACAACAATCTCTCCATTAAAATCAGTA
>NW_025977515.1:0-6928 GCF_021869965.1 Rhincodon typus | reverse complement strand
TGGGTTGGCCGTGCTAAATTGTCCCGTAGTGCCCAGGGATGTGCAGGCTGGGTGAGTTACCGATGGGAAATGCAGGGTTACAGGGAGTGGGATGCTCCTCAGAAGGGCAGTGTGGACTCTATGCGTGGAATGGCCTCTTTCACACAGTAGGGATTCTAGTTCTTCAGACGAAAGGGATCAAAGATGACGGAGAGGAAAGCCGGAACAGGACTGAAAACACAAACTGCTGGGAAATCGGTGGGTCAGGCAGCATCTAGGAAGATAGAGTGCCAGCTAATGTCAGCGCTGCAGAGTCACCTGGACTGGAAGCATTAGCTTGCTTTCTGTCCCTACAGATGCTGCATGACCTGCTGTGATCGCCAGCATTTTAATTTGTTTTCAGTTCGGATTCCAGCATCTGTAGTAGCTTGCTCCTGAACAGGAACAGGGGTCTGTTGATCAGCCAGGATTGTGTTGAATGACAGAGGTGCAGAGGGCTGAATGGCTTACTCCTGTGCCCTTTTTGTTAGATGCTTAACACTTTGCATATTGGGGGTAGATTGTAATATGGAGTAATCAGATCAGCGATGACTGGACTGAAGGACAGTAAGTTCAATGGCCTTACTACAGGCCTGAAGTCCTATATCTATGGAGTGTAGTACAAGGAATTTTTTTTTGTATCTTTGCTCACTTTTGATGGAGTGAGTGACCTCCTTTCTGTACTGTAATTTTGTAGGTGTCTTGATGTCCCCTTTCAAAACTTAACAGTAAGTGAATGGAAATGGTTCAGTTTCAGGTCCATTACATTTTTCCTTTAAAAGAGGAGATGGATTGATTCAGAAATTCCAGTGTCAGTGATTTGCTCAGTTGTGTGTTTTTTAAATTTATTTATTCATTTGTGGGATGTGGGTATCGCTGGCTGGGCCCAGCATTTATTGCTTGTCCCTAGTTGCCCCCCTTGAGAAGGTGGGGGTGAGCTGCCTTCTTGAACCACTACAGACCATGGTCTGTGGGTAGACCCACAATGCCCTTGGGGAGTGTTTTTTTCCCCCAGGATTCTGACCGAGTTCCGCTGAAGGAACGGTGATATAGTTCCAAGTGAGGGGCTTGGAGGGGAAATTGCAGGGGATGGTGTTCCCATGTATCTGCTGCCCTTGTCCTTCTGGATGGAAGTGGTCGTGGGTTTGGAAGGTGCTGCCTGAGGGTCTTTGGTCAGTTTCTGCAGAGCATCTTGTAGATGGTACACACTGCTGCTACTGAGCATTGGTGGTGGAGGGAGTGGGATGTTTGTGGATGTGGTGCCAATCCAGCGGGGGCTGCTTTATCCTGGACGATGTCGAGTTTCTTGAGTATTTTTGGAGCTACCCCCATCCAGGGCAAGTGGGGAGTATTCCATCACCCTCCTGCCTTGTCATAGCATCAGTCTTGTCGAGTCAGGACAGGATTTCTATAAAAGGCACAACTTTCGTAGAACTGTCCGCTCTGTCCACGCCACTGATATATGCTTTCTGAAAGTGTATATCTTACATAAACCTGCTCCCAGGAAAACAAATAACAAGAATTGCTCCTGGGCTGAGGAATTGAGTTAGGAAGATAGATTGGAGAAGCTGGGGTGCTCTTCCTCAGCAGTGAGAAGGTTGGTGTGAGACACAGATTCCAACGTGCAAGGATGGAGCTGATCTTAACACTCTTGCTGCCTTGGGAAGACGGCCAACATAATCAAAGACCCCTCCCAGTCTGGCTACACACCCAGTGCACCCTGTCCATGCCCTACGTAATCAGAAAGTTGTGTGCACAGCCCAGACCATCACGGAAGCCAACCTCCCATCCATATACATGTCTCGTTGCCGTGGAAAGGCTGCCAATGTCATCAAAGACCCCGCCCACCCGAGTAATGCTCTCCTGCAACCTCTTTCGTCAGGCAGGAGATGCAGAAGCTCGAACACACGCACCATCAGATTCAAGATCAGCTTCTCCCCTGCTGTTTATTAGACTTCTGAATAGACCTCTCAAATTACTGACTTGTTGCTGATCTCACTCCGTGCACCTTCTCTGCACCCATAACATTGTATTCCTCGCTCTGCTGTACCGCCCTAATGCACTTTGTTTGGTGTGATCTGCCTGAACTGCACGCAAAACAAAACTTTTCACCATACCCAGGTACATTTGACAACAATAAATTAGACTGACTATAGCGAGGAGATATCTAGAGGTGACATGAGGAGAAACTTTTTACCTCACAGTAAGTGGTCAGGATTTGGAATTGGATGAAAGTGTTTAATTGGAGCTTCCAAGCGCGGTTGGATTACCAGGGAAGGTTTGGGATTGACCTGGACATTCCCACGAATGATGGTAATGTTTATCCTTGTTGGCACTGGGCCACCAACACAGCTATGTCTGCGTCCAATCCTGGCCACCCAGATGTATCTTTTCACCAACGTCTTTATTTTGGACACCCCTGGTGGAGTTCAGCCAGTTACTCCCAGAAAGCTGCCACCCAGGTGGATAGAGTTGTTAAGAAGGCATATGGTGTGTTAGCTTTCATTAATAGAGGGATTGAGTTCAAGAGCTGTGAAGTTATGCTCCAGCTACATGCAGGTCATGCATTTTGGAAGATCCAATTCAAGAGTGAACTGTGTGGTAAATGGAAAAGCCCTGGGGAAAATTGATGCACAGAGAGATCTGGGTGTTCAGGTCCGTTGTACCCTGAAGGTGGCAATGCAGGTCGATAGAGTGGTCAAGAAGGCATATGGCATGCTTTCATTCATCGGACAGGGTGTTGAGTACGAGAGTTGGCAGGTCATGTTACAGTTGTATGGGACTTTGGTTTGACCACATTTGGAATACTGCGTACAGTTTTGGTCGCCACATTACCAAAAGGATGTGGATGCTTTGGAGAGGGTGCAGAGGAGGTTCACCAGGATGTTGCCTGGTATGGAGGGCACTAGCTATGAAGAGAGGTTGAGTAGATTAGGATTATTCACATTAGAAAGACGAAGGTTGAGGGGGGACCTGATTGAGGTCTACAAAATCATGACAGGTATAGACAGGGTGGATAGCAAGAAGCTTTTTCCCAGAGTGGGGGACTCAGTGACTAGGGGGTCACGATTTCAAGGTGAGAGGGGAAAAGTTTAAGGGAGATATGCGTGAAAAGTTCTTCACGCAGAGGGTGATGGGTGCCTGGAATGCGTTGCCAGTGGAGGTGGTAGAGGCGGGCACGATAGCGTCATTTAAGATGTATCTAGACAGGTACATGAATGGGCAGGGAGCAGAGGGATACAGATCCTTGGAAAATAGGTGACAGGTTTAGATAGAGGATCTGGATCGGCGCAGGCTTGGAGAGCCGAAGGGCTTGTTCCTGTGCTGTAATTTTCTTTGTTCTTTGTACACAAAACCCTGGTTCGGCCACATCTGGAGTATTGTGTCCAGTTCTGGTCGCCTCATTACAGGAAAGATGTGGAAGCGTTGGAAAAGATGCAGAGGAGATTTACCAGGATGTTGCCTGGAATGGAGAGAAGGTCTTACGAGGAAAGGCTGAGAGAGCTAGGGCTTTTCTCTTTAGAACGACGAAGGATGAGAGGTGACTTGATAGAGGTGTACAAAATGATCAGAGGTATAGATAGAGAGTGGACAGCCAGAGACTTTTTCCTAGGGTGGAGGTAGCTTTTACGAGGGGACATAGTTTTAAAGTGAGTGGAGGTAGATATAGGGGAGACATCAGAGGTAGGTTCTTTACTCAGAGAGTGGTAGGGGCGTGGAATGCGTTGCCAGAGAGGGTAGTGGAGTCGGCCTCATTAGGGGCATTTAAGGGGCTATTAGATAGGCATATGGATGATAGTATAAGGTAGGGGTGGAGGTTAGATAGACCTTAGGGTTAGGGTAAAAGTTCGGCACAACATCGTGGGCTGAAGGGCCTGTACTGTGCTGTACTGTTCTATGTTCTATGTTCTAACCAGCGGTGACCTTTGCTGGGGGCAATCACTCTTGCTCCCCATAATAATATGCCGCCCTCTATGGTGATCTGGTCTCTCCGGGTTCCTAAACACCCTCATGTTTTGGTTGTGATGGCCCTGTCAGTGTCCCCCATCATCCTCAGCTATTCTAGCTTGGCCAGGACCGGACCTTTCTTTAAGCTGCATCTGTCTTTTTCCCTTTATTCATCATTTATTCAAAATGGTGACAAATGAAAGCTTTTTAACTCTGTTTCATTGTATCCTAACGGAAAATACTTTTGGCGGAAGAGAAACCAAATCAAGAAATGTTCAGGGTTGTGGGGAAGAGGTAGGGGAGTGGCACTCGTGAGGTGCTTATTGGGATAGCCACTGCTATAGGCTGAATGGCCTTCTCCTGTTTTGTAACAACCCCGGGCCTCTGTGAAACAATGTCACTACTGTCCCTGATGTTGTGTTAAGCTCGGGTTATAGAGTCACAGGGATGTACAGCACGGAAACAGACCCTGCGGTCCAACTCGTCCGTGCCGACCAGATATCCTAAATAAATCTAGTCCCTTTTGCCAGCATTTGGCCCATATCCCTCTAAACCCTTCCTATTCATATACCCATCCAGATGCCTTTTAAATGTTGTAATTGTACCAGCCTCCACCACTTCCTCTGGCAGCTCATTCCATACACGCACCACCCTCGGTGAAAAAATGGCCCCTCAGTTCCCCATCTCATCTTAAACTCTAGTTTTGGACTCCCCTATCTTTGAAGAAGTCGAGTTAAACTACAATAATTTGAAATAAAATCAAAGAAGCCTTCTTGTGGTGCAGTGGTAGTGTCCCTGCCTTTGAGCTAGGAGTCTCGGGTTCAAGTCTCACCCTACTCCAGAGGTGATAACATCTCTGAACAGGTTAGATCTCTGAGCGAGTTGATTAGGAAAATATCTTTAAAAACAAAAGTTGTGGAAGAAACTCAAATGGCCGAGTAGCATTTGTGGAGAGAAAGTGTTAAAGTGTTGACTCCAGTATGACCCAGACCACATCCAGAATGCTGTGTCCAGTTCTCCTGTGTAAAAGGATATACTTGCATTGGAAGCACACCACAGAAGGTTTGCTATCTGGGGCGAGGTGATAGGTTTATGAAGACAGGCTGGATTGCAGCCATTGGAGTTCCTTGAAACTGGAGTCACAGTTAGAAGGGCGATGAGGAAGGCTTTTGGCATGCTGGCTTTCATTGGTCAGAGCACTGAGTGTAGGAGTTGGGACATCTTGTTGCAGCTGTTGATGAAGCCACATTTGGAATACTGCGTGCGGCTCTGGTCACCCTACGACAGAAAGGATATTATTCAATTAGAAAGAGTGCAGAAAGGATTTACTGGGATGCAACCCAGAATGGAAGGTTTGAGTTGTAAGGAAAGGCTGGGAATTTTTTTGCTGGAGTGTAGGAGACTGAGGGGTGACCTTATAGAGGTCTGTAAAATCATGAGAGGCAAAGATAAGGTAGATAACCAATTGCTTATCCCCATGAAAGGGGAGTCTAAAATTAGAGGGGCATAGGTTTAGGGTGAGAGGGGAGAGATATAAAATGGTCTAGAGGGGAAACATTTTTTCACACAGAGGGTGGTGAGAGTCTGGAACAGGTTGCCAGAGATAGCAGTGGAGGTGAGTACAATTTTGTCACTTATGAAACATTTGGGCAGGTACATGGATGGGATAGGGATGGAGGGATGTGGACCAAACGCAGGCAAAAGGGACTAGATTAAATCGTGAAAGCTGTACAGCATGGATAAGATGGGCCGAAGGGCCTGTTTCCATGCTGTTAACCTCTATGACTATGAATTTAGAAGAATGAGAGGTGACCTTATTGAGATATACAAGTTCCCCAGGGGACATGAAGGATAGACAGGGAGATGTATTCACCCTTTTGTGGGAGAGACTAGAACTCAGGGACCCGATTTAAAAATAAGACAGAGGTCAGTTTTCTTTTCCGAGAGTCATTAGTGTTTGAAACTCTCCTCCCGAGAGAGCAGTGAAGGCTGGTGCTTTAAATCCATTTGAGGGGCAGTTGGGCAGATTGCTGATCAACAAGGGACTCATGACAGGAAAGTGGAATTGAAACAAGACCTGAAACAAACACAGAAATTGCTGGAGAAACCCAGCACAGTCTGTGGACAGAGAAACAGAGTTAACATTTTGGGTCCGGTGACTCTGAACTGTAGCCAGGGGAAAGGGTGTCCTTATGGAAGGCTAGTTCAGGGCCTGAATGGCCACATCCTACTCCTGTTTCATGGCTGTTCTTAAAGGGGCTGGTTCAGGGCCTGAATGGCCACATCCTTACTCCTGTTTCATATGGAGATAGCAGGAACTGCCGATGCTGGAGAATCTGAGATAACAAGGTGTAGAGCTGGATGAACACAGCAGGCCAAGCAGCATCAGAGGAGCAGGAAGGCTGACGTTTCGGGACTAATTCCTTTTCGCATCCCCATGTTGGTATCACAGAAGTGTCAACTGCTTCACTTTATGTTGTTTCTCACATTCAAATTGGTCATTGGGTTAAATCTTGACACATTCACAGTCCTGCCACCAGAGACAGGTGCCAGTCCCCAGCGATAAAGCAACTACAGGTCACCAATTGTAAAAAAAACTCAACCAGAAGAGGGTTTTTTTTGGACACGGTGGGTTATTGTGACCTGAACCCAAAAAGGCAGCAGGCACAGATTCATTCAAATCACAGAATTGCAAAAGGAGGCCATTCAGTCCATCATATCTGTACCTGCTGTCCCAATAGTGATTTACTCAGTTCCATCCTCCTGCCTTCAGACCCTAACCCCACAACACACACTTGTCCTTCTCAGTTACTGATCCAATTCTCTTTAAAAAGCCTTGACTGAACCTGCCACACTCTCAGGCAGCACCTCTCCACCAATTTACTGGTTTAATTCATTGGTCTAAACCCTCTGTCATATCACTGAGTAACTAGTTAGTCTAAAGCCCCTAACCCTCTCTAAT
>NW_025977514.1:2856-6929 GCF_021869965.1 Rhincodon typus | reverse complement strand
AGCCCAGGCAACATCCTGGTGAATCTCCTCTGCACCTTCTCTGGTGCGATCACTGAGTGAGCTCAGATGGCCTCAGCCTGTGAGAGGTCTCACACTCATGCAATTCCTTTCTATCTGGCCTTCTGTTACTGGCTCGCTTCCCTGGAGAAGGTGGTGGTGAGCTGCCTTCTTGAGCCAATGCTGTCTGTGTGCCGTTGGAACAAATTCTACAACTTTCATTCAGTGACGACAAACCAACCCATTGAGAAAATGGGGGGAGGTTGCTTGGTCTGGGGGAGGGGGAGGGGGTCAGTTTTGGTGGTGGAATACAGTTATTCTTGAAGCAAAAGTTCCAAACAAAAATCAAAAAGGACTGTAATTGAAGGGTTAAATGTCGAGTGGATTTATTTGAATCTGCACTGTTGGCGATGGCACACAGTCACTGCAAAAACAATCTTTCTTCTGGTAGAGAGCAAGTTATCAGCTCTGTCACTTAGATAAGCACCTGGTGATTTCGAGAAGCTCTCGATGCAAAGGGAAGGCATTGGCTTAGTGGTATTTTCGCTGGACTGTTAATCCTGAGACTCAGGTACTGTTCTGGGGAGACATAGTAGCAACCGCAGGAAGTGCTACACCTGCCCCTACACCTCCCCCCTCACCTCCATCGCAGGCCCCAAGAAAACCTTCCACATTAAACAGATGTTCACCTGCACATCTGCTAATGTGGTATACTGTATCCGCTGTTCCCGTTGTGGCCTCCTGTACATCGGGGAAACCAAGCGGAGGCTTGGGGACTGCTTTGCAGAACCCCTACGCTCGGTTCGCACTAAACAACTGTACCTCCCAGTCGTGAACCATTTCAACTCCCCCTCCCATTCCTTAGATGACATGTCCATCCTGGGCCTCCTGCAGTGTCACAACGATGCCACCCGAAGGTTGCAGGAACAGCACCTCATATTTCGCTTGGGAACCCTGCAGCCCAATGGTATCAATGTGGACTTCACAAGCTTCAAAATCTCCCCTCCTCCTACCGCATCCCAAAACCAGCCCAGCTTGTCCCTGCCTCCTAACCTGTCCTTCCTCCCACCTATCCCCTCCTCCCACCTCAAGCCCCACCCCCATCTCCTACCTACTAACCTCATCCCGCCCCCTTGACCTGTCCGTCCTCCCTGGACTGACCTATCTCCTCCCTAACTCCCCACCTACACTCACCTTTACTGGCTCCATCCCCGCCTCTTTGACCTGTCTGTCTCCTCTCCACCTATCTTCTCCTCTATCCATCTTCTATCCGCCTCCCCCTGTCTCCCTATTTATTTCAGAACCCCCTTCCCCTCCCCCATTTCTGATGAAGGGTCTAGGCCCGAAACATCAGCTTTCCTGCTCCTCTGATGCTGCTTGGCCTGCTGTGTTCATCCAGCTCCACACCTTGTTATCCCTAAAGTTCTGGGGACCCGGGTTTGAATTCCATCATGGCAGATGGTGGAATTTGAATTCAATAAGATATCTGGAATTACGAATCTAATGATGATCATGAATACATTGCCGATTTTTGGAAAAACCCATCTAGTTCACTAATGTACTTTAGGGAAGGAAACTGTCATCCTTACCTGTTCTGGCCTACATGTGACTCCAGACGCACAGCAATGTGGTTGACTCTTGAATGGGCAGTAAATGCTGCCTAGCCAGCGACACCCTCATCCCGTGAATGAATAGAGGAAAAAAAGCAGTCAGGTGGAGTCACAGAATCATAGAATCCCTACAGTGTGGAAACAGACCGTGCAGCCCATCGTGACCATACTGCCCTTCTGAGGAGCATTCGACCCAGACCCACCTCACCTATCCTACCCCTGTAACCCTGCATTTCCCATGGCCAATCCACCTAACCTGCACATCTTTGGACTGTGGGAGGAAACCAGAGCACCTGGAGGAAACCCACGCAGGCACAGGGAGAACATGCAAACTCCACACAGACACCTGAGGCTGGAAAGGGACCTGGGTCGCTGGCGCTATGAGCCAGCAGTGCTAACGGTAGGTTAGGAAGGGAAAAGGGAATGAACATCCCAGAAAAATCAATTGCAATCAGCTGTCAAGCCTAGATGGCCTGGGATCTGATACAGAGCGATTACTTTAGAACCTTGCCTCTCAATCAATGCATCAAATTTTGCAGCAGTTTGCTGGAATTGTCAATGTAATTAATGAAATGCTTTCTAAAAAGTGCTCCAATCATTCCTGATGCTATCGCCTTAAAAGCATTTTTCGCAGTCTCTCTTGTTCTTCAACAGGATTAGCGAAGGCTTATTGCCAAAGCTCACTCTGCCAGGTCCTGTGGTCTCAGCTGCGATTCGGTGATGCTCCCTCACTGAAATACGAACGTTGTGGATCCCAAGTCCCATTGCGGAGAGCCACATGGGTGACACTGCCAATGTAGTGCTGCGGGGAATGCTGCACTGTCAGTGGTGCTATCAATTCAAATGAATTGTTAACACCATCCCCCCACCCCCGTTAAGATCCTCATTTCCCCCCTTGGGTAGACATTAAAGATCCCGCAGCCACTATTTCAAGGAAGAGCAGCATCAGGCCAAAAGCCTTCCATCCAATATTTGTCTCTGAGTCAACATGACCAATTCAAAATAGATTATCTTGTCTTTATCACCTTGCTGCCTGTGGGATCTTGCTGTGTATCACTTGGCACCCTATGAAATGCCATGGGATGTTCTTTGGTTATATAATGTCCTACAGAAATGTTAAACGTTGATTAAACTTTGCTTTCATTCACTCATGGGCAATGGGCATTGCTGAATGGCCACAGTGCTGTTAGGGAGCGAGTTCCAGGATTTTGACTCAGCGACGCTAAATCAACAGTGGTATATTTCCAAGTCTGGATGATGAGTGGCTCAGAGGGAAATTTGCAGGAAGTAGTGTTCCCTTGTCCTCCTAGATGGAAATAGTCATGGGTTCGGAAGATGCTGTCTAAGGATCTTTGGTGAATTTCTGCAGTACATCTTGTATAGAGTACACACTGCTGCTACTGAGCATCGGTGGTGGAGGGAGTGGGATGTTTGTAGACGTGGAGCCAGTCAAGAACCTGCTTTGTCCTGGATAGTGTGTAGCTTCTTGAGTGTTGTTGGAGCTGCACCGATCGAGATAAATGGCGATATTACATCACACTCCTGACTTGTGCCTTGTAGATGGTGGACAGACTTTGGGGAGTCAGGAGGGGAGTTACTCACTGCAGTATTTCTAGCTTCTAGCCTGCTCTTGTAGCCACTGTGTTTATGTGACAAGTTCAGTTCAACTTCTGTTCAATGGTAAACCCCAACGATAGTGGGGGATTCAGTGATGGTAATGTCATTGAATGTCATGGGGAGGTGGTTAGATTGTCTCTTATTGGTGGTGGTTATGTGATCCGTTTGGTTACATCTCATTGGAAGAAGGAAGGAATGAATGTGAGGGTAAAAAATTTCACCCAGGCACCTGGTCAGTACATATGTAGAACAGATGACAACAGTTTACATTTATATAGCTCCTAAAAATTAGCCCAAGACAGTAAATCGGATAAAATTTGAGGGCTCTGAAACATATAAGCAGATGTTAGGACAGGTGATTAAGAGCTTGGCTAAAACACTTGGATTTAGGGAACATATTAAAGGAGGAGAGAGAGGCAGAGTAGGGAATTCTGATGTGCTTTCTACATTTGCAACAACGCTTCCCAAAGATTTCCCACTATCGCCCCACTTCAAGGCTTGAAACTTGTCACAAACCAGCTGTGGAGCAGGGAAGAGGCGAGAGGGAAAGGGCTCTGCAGTAACAGGTGCTGTCTCAGAGATCGCAATCCCTACATTTCAGCTCAGGGTTCTGATCCCCACTTTGAGAAGGCCTGATTTACGTGTGAGTGTGTGTGTGTGTCTCTGTGTGTGTGTGTGTGTCTGTGTATGTCTGTGTGTCTGTGTTTGTGTCTGTGTGTGTGTGTCTGTGTCTGTCTGTGTCTGTGTGTGTATGCGTGTCAGTGTGTGTGTGTGCGTGTGTCTGTGTGTGTGTGTGTGTGTCTGTGTGTGTGTGTGTGTCTGTGTGTGTCTGTGTGTGTGTGTGTGTGT
>NW_025977514.1:0-2756 GCF_021869965.1 Rhincodon typus | reverse complement strand
GTGTGTGTGTGTGTGTGTGTGTGTGTGTGTGTGTCTGTGTGTGTGTGCGTGTGTGGAGGGACTGCCATTGACAATGAGATAATGACTAGTTTAAAGTTTTTGTAGCTCTGGTTGTGGATGAGGTTGTAGACACGCTCGCTGAGTTGCTGTGTTTGGTTGCAGATGTTTCGTCACCCTGCTAGGTAACATCGTCAGTGCGTCTCCGGTGAAGCGTTGATGTTCTGTCCCGCTTGATATTTATATGTCTCGGTTTGCTGGGGTGGTTGGCATCACTTCTGGTTCTGTTTTTCAGTGGTTTGTATGTTGGATCCAGTTCAATGTGTTTGTTGATGGAGTTCTGGTTGGAATGCATGTCTCTGGCATGTCTCTGACCAAATCTTGGGTTCGAGAAACAATTTTTCAAGTCTCATTGGGCAAATTGGAATAATACTCAACAATGAATTAAAACAGGTCTCACAGTGTGGTTTGTCCAGACCACTTCTTGTGATGTTGAACAAATTGAACATTCAACAACAGCTGATATTCACAGTAACAGTGATCATCTTCACAATTCAAATTGAACTCACACCAGCTAATGTGACGCCTGCCTGGGAAATCCAATTGTTCCCAGCCTTGGATCCCCCCAGAGGGGAGGCACAGGAGAAACTCTGCAGCTAAATGGAGAAAAACTGCAGAAATCTGTAACACAAAGAGACTTGGGGGAACTTGTTTATGAAACACAGAAAGCTAGCACACAGGGGCAGCAAGTAATCAGGAAGGCGAATGGAATGTTGGAACACATTACTGCAGATGCTGGGATCTGTCCTGAAAACAAAAAACGCTGGAAATCACAATGGGTCAGGCAGCATCTGTGGAGAGAAAAAGCTAACGTTTTGAGTCTAGATGACTCTTCATCAGAGCTGACGTGAAGTGTGGAGAGGCCAGTATTTTATGCAACAGAGTGGGGGTGAACAGCTGTGGATAGTGCAGATTCAGTGATCAGAATATGAGAATGGGAGAATAATGGTGTGTCTAACTACCAAGCTGTAAAGAACAGATGGCCCTTATTTCAAGGGGGTTGGAGTATTAGAGAAGGGAAGTCTTACTGCAACTGTACAAGGTGCTGGTGAGATCACATCTGGAGAACTGTAAACAGTTTTGGTCTCCTTATTTGAGGAAAGGTATTGTTTCATTGGAGGCAGTTCAGAGAAGGTTCACTAGGGTGATCCCTGATATGGAGGGATTGTTTTATGAGCAAAGACTATTCACTGGAGTTTAGAAGAATGAGAGGTGATCTCATTGAAACATATTGGATTCTTAAGTAGTTTGACAGGGTAAATGCTGAGAGGATGTTCCCCCTCATGGGAGAGTCTAGGACCAGACAGCACAGTCTCAGATTAAAGGGACACTAATTTTAGACTGAGCTGAGGAGGAATTTCTTCTTTCAGAGAGTGAGTCTTTGGAACTCCTTGACAAAAAGAGCTATGGGCCAGAGTCCTTATGTATATTTAAGGCTGAGATCAATAGATTCTTGTCCAGTCAGGGAATCAAATGTTACAGGGAAAGGGCAGGAAAGTGACGTGAGGTATGTTGGATCGGCCATGATCCTATTGAATGGGAGTGCAGAACTGAGGGGCTGAATGACCTACTCCCATTCCTATTTCTTTTGGTCTTATGGGAATTCTTCTGCTCCTTCCCAGAGTTTTTAATTAAGGTCAAATTTCATAGATTAAGTCAAGCTGCACAATTTGATTGCAATTTCCATTGGGAAGGACGTGATCCTATTTTCTTCAGTGCTTGGTGGAGTTTTACTGAGACTTGACACAACTGGTCACTTTGTCCAAGTCACAAGCCACGCTGAGCAAATTTCCACTGGGACTGTCAATACAAACATATGAATTAGGAGCCTCCCTACAGCACGTCTCCTTTCACAAAGAACATGGTTTATCTGCTTGAGTTTCAAACTCCACATTCCCATCTACCCCTGCTAAGCCTTGATCCCCTGCCTAACAAGAATTTGTCCATCACCACTTAAAAATATTCAACGGCCTGCATGCACTGTCTACTGAGGGAGAGAGTTCCAAAGTTGTACAGCCCTTTGAGACAAAAAAAATCTCTCCTCATCTGTTCTGAAACAGTACAGGTTGTTCAGCTATAATGCGTGTTTTGTTAACGTGAATTGGCTGTAACATGATTGATGAATAATGGATGCCGTTTGGGTAACGGGAACTTTCTGTTATACAGGTATAGTGATTTCCTTATAACACGATTTTCTATGGTGATTTTCTATAGTGCAGTTTTCTATAGTGCAATTTTCTATAGCGCGATTTTCTACAGTGCAATTTTCTGTAGTGTGATTTTCTATGGTGATTTTCTATAGTGCAATTTTCTATAGCGCGATTTTCTATAGCGTGATTTTCTATATTGCGATTTTCTATAGTGCGATTTTCTGTAGTGATTTTCTATAGTGCGATTTTCTATAGCATGATTTTCTATAGTGCAATTTTCTATAGCGTGATTTTCTATAGGCTATTTTCTATAGTGTGAATTTCTATAGTGCAATTCTCTATAGTGCAATTTTCTATAGTGCGATTTTCTATAGTGTGATTTTCTATAGTGCGATTTTCTATAGCGTGATTTTCTATAGTGTGATTTTCTATAGTGCGATTTTCTATAGTGTGATTTTCTATAAGGTGATTTTCTATGGTGATTTTCTACAGTGCAAATTTCCTATAGTGCAATTTTCTATAGTGTGATTTTCTATAGCGTGATTTTCT
>NW_025977513.1:0-6929 GCF_021869965.1 Rhincodon typus | reverse complement strand
TGATCCATTCAACAGGGGAATCAATATGCAGAAAAAGTGCTCTGATATGTAAAACTATAACATCCAGAGAAGCTCGCCTCACCTCATAATCTGTTAAAGGAAGGGTGAAAAGTGGTACAACCTGCCTCTGACCTCCCAATCTGTTATAAAGGAGAAGTAAAATAAAATGAACTCTTGACAGTCACTCCACAATCAACAAGTAACAATTTATTTATCTAACTGTAACAGTTAACAAATTAACAGAGCTACTAACAAACCAAACAATTCCCCCTTAACTACTAACTCTTCCCAAATAAAACAAAATTCTAATGGTATGCTGTTCCAATAGATATACATGCCATTTATATAAAACAAATTAATAAAAAAGAATTAAAACTTAATCTCTTGAAATTACAGTCAGGATAAATCTTCCAGAATGTTCTTTGCCTTCTCTGCTGTTCTCCAGTCAGGAACACCTTTCTTCATCGAATTCTAGTGTCAAGAATATTAGCCAAGAGTACCGCTGTACCTTTAGTTTAGATTATGGTTTTCTGAGGGCTTAGAGAATTCTGTGAGAGCCAATGATTCTTTTATAGCTGAGAGCTATTCTCTTGGTAGATGACAGTTGACTGGTTGCCATTTTTGATTTTAGGGAGGGGACCTAAACAATCAATCAATCAATCGGTTAGCCAATCTTCTATCTGAGTCATGAATTACCCAAACCCCATCTGATCTTACTTTCTGTATTAACCTTTTTTATGGCACTTTATCAGATGCTTTCTGGAAGTCTAGATAATCTACATCTACAGGATTTCCATTATCCATCTTGCTTCTTAAATCTCTGAAGAACTCAGCAAATTGGTCTCAATTATTTACCCTTCATAAAACTATGCTGACTCTGATGGATTGCATTTTGGCATTGCAAGCGTTCTATTATTACTTCCTTAATAATGGATTCCTAACAATTTGTCCACACATGTGTTAAACTAAATAGTTCATAGTTTCCTAATTTGAGAGTCTGGCTTGATTTCCAACATAGGTCCATGCAAATGTTGTAGGTTCCAAGGAGGTTGACCCCCCAGAAGTGATATTGTCAAAGGGAGCAAACTAGCACTGTGAAATATTGGTTGAGGACGAGGAAGGTTGCACAATTAGGGCCATCCCATGGGAGGAATAGAACATAGAACATAGAACATAGAACATTACAGCGCAGTACAGGCCCTTCGGCCCTCAATGTTGCACCGACCTGTGAAACCAATCTGAAGCCCATCTAACCTAAACTATTCCATTATCATCCATATGTTTATCCAATGACCATTTAAATGCCCTTAAAGTTGGCGAGTCTACTACTTTTGCAGGCAGGGCATTCCACGCCCTTACTACTCTCTGAGTAAAGAACCTACCTCTGACATCTGTCCTATATCTATCACCCCTCAATTTAAAGCTATGTCCCCTCGTGCTAGCCACCACCATCTGAGGAAAAAGGCTCCTATTGTCCACCCTATCTAATCCTCTGAATGGAGGAACCATTGTAGATAGGTTCAGAAGATACAGTGTTGGGAAGCCCAAGATCTACTTGGCTGAAGTAGGATAAATAGTGGATAAATAGTAAAACAAAGAGCCCTAGAGGGATGACAGTCTGCCCAGGTATCTGAACTAATGGTACTCACCGAAGCACTAAAGTTGTGTGATCGTAGTTCGACTAATATTTTAGTAGATATTCAATACCCCTTCAGAATAGCGCACAATTGTATGGCAGTATTGGATACAAGGAATCCATAGCGTCAGGTGGAGGACACATAAAGCACAATATAATAATTTGATCACAGGTGGAAGCAGAAGTCCACTTAGGACCAGATGATCCATTCAACAGGGGAATCAATATGCAGAAAAAGTGTTGTTAGTGCTTTTGGTCCTGAGGAGGTTAATATTAAGAAGTTGCATGAAGGTGCACCCCAGGAGGAACGGCAAAACTGGAAAGAGAGAGGAACCTGTAAAGGAATGATGGTATTTGGTAAAAAGAGCATACAGTAGCAACTCCAGGATGAGCAAAATTTGCTTGAAATATGCCATGGGATTGCACAACAAGGAAGAATTACCAATCTGCAACAACTGAGTTCTATTTGTGATGGCCCGACATGGGCACGGATGCAGTTAAATATTGTCAAAGCTGCTGGATCTGTGCAAAGTATAGTACAGGAAAGGCCATTAAAATCAAAGAGCCTGTGGGTGAAGCATAGAAGATAGGAGCAGGAATAGGCCATTCATTCATTCGAGCCTGTTCCACTATTCAATATGATTATGGCTGATCATCCAATTCAGTACCCTGTTCCTGCTTTCTCCCCATACCCTTTGATCCCTTTAGCCCTAAGAACTATAACTAACTGCTTCATGAAAATACCCAATGATTTGGCAGGGAATTCCAGTGGGTCACCACTCTCTAAGTGAAGAATTTCTTCTCATCTTAGTCCTAAATGGCCCCCATATCCTTAGACTGTGATCCCTGGTTCTGGACTCCTTGGTGATCAGCAACATCCTTCCTATTTTTACTGTATCTAATCCTGTTAGAATTTTACAGGTTTCTACAAGATCACTCCTCGTACTTCTAAACCCAAGTGAATGTAGTCTTAACCAGTTCAGTCTATCCTCATACAACAATCCTGCCATCCCAGGAATCAGTCTAACCTTTGTTGCACTCTCTCCATGGCCAGAACATCATTTCTCAGATAAGGAGACCAAAACTGCACACAAAATTCCAGGTGTAGTCTTACCAAGACCCTGTATAATTGCAGCAAGATATCCCTGCTCCAGTACTCAAATCCTCCCTGCAATGAAGATTATGATATCATTTGCCTGCTTCACTGCCTACTGCACCTGCCTGCTTACTTTCAGCTACTAGTATACAATTTTATCCAGGTCTCATTACACCATCCCCTTTTCCAATCTATCACATCTCCTCACTCCGTATGTCAACCTGCTCAAGAACTACACATCCTCTCTTCCCGAATTCTGCACCTACATTTTCCTTCTCCCTAGTGAAGACAGATGTGAAGTACTCATTTAACACTTTACTAATGTCCTCCAGCTCCATGCACAGATTGCCCTCTTGGTTCCTAATAGGCCTTACTCTTTCCTGGGTTATCCTCTTCCCCTTAATATACTTATTGAATACCTTGGGATTCTTCCCAGTCTTACTGGCCAATATTTTTTCAAGACCCCTTTTGTTCCCCTCATTACTTTAAGTTTCCCCCACACTTTCCACACTCCACCATGGCTGCTGCTGATTTGTTCCCATGCACCTGCTAAAACCTCTCTTTTTCTTCTTCTACAGTCCTGAATATCTCTAGATGTCCAGGGTTCTCTGGATTTGTTGCTCTTACATTTCACCCTAAAGGGAACATATTGGGTCTATACTCTCCCCAAATCCTTTTTGAATACCTCCCCTCCCCTCCCCTCACTGCCACCTCAAACACCTGTCCGGCTGCAATTCCCAGAACTAGGTCCAGCACTGCATCATCCCTTGTTGGACCTTCTGCATGTTGGTATGACAATGATTCCACTTGTGGTTATTATTTTATTTGCTCATATAATTTGAAATATGCTGCACTCTACTTAATGATACTGCTATGATCCAGTTCCAGACTGTCAAGTTTATGTCATGATCTGGCTAAGGACCTGTAACTTATATTTTAAACCTGGACAATGTGTGACATCCAGGGGACTTATTCTGAGAAAAAGGCCACAAGACTCCACAATAGTAACAATAAACTTTACTATACAATGTTAGAATAGTGATACAATCTACAACATGTTCAACTTATTTCTAACACCCAAAATTAACATGTGATAAATAGGGGTAAGCTATTTTGATCGCATATCCTCAATGTACATCAAATAGCAAATGCAATCAAGACAGATACCATGGATTTCTCAACAACTCTTCACAGATGTTAATTATACACTGGGTTGCCAAATCTCATTATACATCATAAGGGGTTACAATTATTGACTCTTGCTGATCTGGCCCTGAAATTCCATCTCAAGAATCATTCAGACATAGACTGCCTCAACAATTGCTCCTGTTCTGGTCAATCATCATCCTTTCCTGCATTTGCATCCCACTTCCGTCACTCTCCAACCATGAAACTGCCTTCCAGTACTCATTCAAAAGCATAATTCCAGCTCCTCACCAAAGGTAACTTCAACAACCTCAAACTGCCCAAGGTTTTTTTTTTCTCCCCAAGTTCTAATCTAATTAGACAAGAGCAAGTCAGAGAGCGAAGTAACTCTGAAGAATTAATCTGCATTTATTTTGATGCAAGAGGTCTTACAGGTGAGGCTAATGAAGGCATCGTAGCTATTACAGAAACTTAGCTGAGGGAAGGACAGGACTGGCAGCTCAATGTTCCAGGTTTTAGATATTATGGGAAGGATAGAAAGAGAGGCAAGACAGGAGGGGAAATCACATTTTTGGTTGAGAAAAATCTTTTGACTGTAATTAGAGAAGGTATTTTTCCGGGGTCATTTAGTGAAAACATATGGGTTGAAATTAGGATTAAGAAAGAGATGATCACCTTAATGGGATTGTACTAAAGTCCTCACAATAGTCAGAGGGAAATTGAGAAGCAAATATGTAGCAAGATCCCAAATATATGTAAGAATAATAAGGCTGTAATCGTATGGGATTTTATTTTTCCATAACATTGACTCGGAATGCCATAATGTTAAAGGTTTGGATGGGGAAGCATTTGTTAAATATGTTCAAGAAAATTTTCTTTATCAATATTTAATATTCCTACTAGAGAAGGAGAAATTCAGCAAAGATCCTCAGATGGTACCTTCCAAACCCATTTCCATTTCCATCTAAAAGGACAAGGGCAGCAGATACATGGGAACACCACCACCTTCAAGTTCTCTTCCAAGCCACTCAGCATCCTGACTTGGAAATATATTGCCATTCCTTCACTGTTGCTGGGTCAAAATCCTGAAATTCCCTCTCTAATGGCATTGTGTGTCAACCCACAACAGCAGACCTGCGGCTGTTCAAGAAGACAGCTTACCACCACCTTCTCAAGGGCAACTAGGAACAGGCAATAAATGCTGGCCAGCCAGCAACACCCACTTCCCATGAATGAATAAAAAAGTCTTGACCTTCTCTTGGGAAATAAGGCAGGGTAAGTTACTGAATTGTTAGTAGGGGAACACTTTGGGACCAGTGATCTTAACACTATTAGTTTTAAAATAGTTAAGGATAAGTCTTCCATAGAAGTTAAAGTTAATAATTGGAGTAAGGATATGTAACAAGAACTTTCAAAAGTTGATTGGAATAGGCAACGGGAGGACTGACAAGCAGGAGGCATTCAAAAGTGTGATAACAAGAGTTCAGAGGCATTATGTACCTGTTAGAGTGAAAGGCAAGACAGGTAAGATAAGGGAACAATGGATGAATAAAGATATTGAGGTTCTGGTCAAGAATAAAAAAGAATCATATGTTAGATATACAGAACTGGGATCAAATGAATCTCTTGAAGAGTATAAAGATTTGGGGCATTCTTAAGAAGGAAATCAGGAAGGCAAAGAGGAGTTATGAAATAGCTTTTGCAGATAATGTTAAAGGTAATCCAAAAATATTCAGCAAATACATTAAGAGCAAGAGAACAACTAGAGAGAGTACAACTCCTTAAAGATCAACAAGGTCGCCTTTGTGTTGAACCTCAGGAGATGGGAGAGTTATTAAATGAACAGTTCACATCAGTTTTCACTGTTGAGAAAGAAATGGAGGCTAGAGAATGTTAATGTTTTGAAAACAGTTTACATTACAGAAGAGAAAGTGCTGGAGGTCTTAGAAAACATAAGGGTAGATAAATCTCCAAGACCTGATCAAGTGTATCCTAGGACATTGTGGGAAGTTAGGGAAGAAATTGCGGGAACCTTAGCAGAAATACTTGTATCATCTGTAAACACGGGTGAAGTACTGGAGGGTGGGTAATGTTGTGCCATTGTTTAAGACAGACAGTAAGGAGAAGTCTGGGAACAATGGACCTGTGAGTTTAACATTGGTCGTGGGTAAATTATTGGATGTGATTCTGAAAGATAGGATTTACATGCATTTCAAGAGGCAGGGATTAATTTGGGATCATCAGCATGGTTTTGTGTGAGGAAAATTGTGTCTCACAAACTTGATTGAATTTTTTAATGAAATAACCAAAAAGATTGATGAGGGCAGGACAGTAGACATTGTTCACTTAGACTTTAGAAAAGCCTTTAACAACGTTCCACATAATAGACTGATTAAAGTTACATCATATAGGATTCAGGGAGAGCTTGCCAATTGGATACAAACTGGCTTTATGGTAGGAGACAGAGGGTGATAATGGAGGATTGTTTTCAGACTAGAGGCCTGTGACCTTTGATGTTCCACAGGGATTGGTACTTTTATTTGTCATTTATATAAATGTTTGGATAAGAATATAGGAAGTTCGTAAGTTTGCAGATGATACCAAAATTCGTGGTATAGTGGCTGTGAAGAAGGTTATCTAAGATTACAAAGAGATTTTGATCAATTGGGTCAATGGGGTGAGGAGTGGCAGATGGAGTTTAATTTGAATACATGTGAGATATTGCATTTTGGTAATACAAACAAGAATTGTAGAACAGAGAGACCTAGGGGTTCAAGTACATAATTCTTTGAAATTTGCATCGCAGGTAGACAGGATAGTTAAGGAAGCATTTAGCACGCTTGCCTTCATTGCTCAGACCTATGAGTGTAAGAGTTGGGATGTTATGTTGAGGTTGTGCAGGACGTTCATGAGGCCTCTTCTGGAGTATTGTGTGAGGTTCTGGTTGTCTTGTTATAGGAAGGATATTATTAAACTGGAGAGGGATCAGAAGAGATTTACCAGGAAGTTGCTGGGAAAGGAGGGTTTGAGATATAAAAATAGACTAATAAG
>NW_025977512.1:0-6930 GCF_021869965.1 Rhincodon typus | reverse complement strand
TCCGCCGCATCTGCTCCCAGGATGAGGCATTCCACTCCCGTACATCTCAGATGTCCTCGTTTTTCAAGGACCGCAACCTCCCCCCGTCAGTGGTCGAGAACGCCCTCGACCGTGTCTCCCACGTTTCCCGCAACTCATCCCTCACACCCCGTCCCCGCAATAAGAACCAGAAAAGAATCCCACTCGTCCTCACGTACCACCCCACCAACCTCCGGATCCAACGCATCATCCTCCGACACTTCCGCCATCTGCAATCCGACCCCACCACCAAAGACATCTTTCTCTCCCCACCCTTATCTGGTTTCCGGAGGGACCACTCTCTCCGTGACTCCCTTGTCTGCTCCACACTCCCCTCCAGCCCCACCACACCCGGCACTTTTCCCTGCAACCGCAGGAAGTGCTACACCTGTCCCCATACCTCCTCCCTCACCCCCATCCCAGGCCCCAAGAAGACTTTCCACATCAAGCAGATTTCACTTGCACATCTGCCAATGTGGCATACTGCATCCGCTGTACCCGGTGTGGCCTCCTCTCCATCGGGGAAACCTAGCGGAGGCTCGGGGACCGCTTTGCAGAACACCTACGCTCGGTTCGCAATAAACAACTGCACCTCCCAGTCGCGAACCATTTCAACTCCCCCTCCCATTCCTCAGACGACATGTCCATCCTGGGCCTCCTGCAGTGCCACAACGATGCCACCCGAAGGTTGCAGGAACAGCACCTCATATTCTGCTTTGGAACCCTGCAGCCCAATGGTATCAATGTGGATTTCACAAGTTTCAAAATCTCCCCTCCCCCTACCGCATGCCAAAACCAGCCCAGCTCGTCCCCGCCTCCCTAACCTGTTCTTCCTCCCACTTATCCCCTCTCCCACCTCAAGCCACACCCCCATCTCCTACCTGCTAACCTCATCCCGCCCCCTTGACCTGTCCGTCCTCCCTGGACTGACCTATCCCCTCCCTAACTCCCCACCTACACTCACCTTTACTAGCCCCATCCCCGCCTCTTCGACCTGTCTGTTTCCTCTCCACCTATCCTCTCCTCTATCCATCTTCTATCCGCCTCCCACTCTCTCCCTATTTATTTCAGAACCCCCTTCCCCTCCCCCATTTCTGATGAAGGGTCTAGGCCCGAAACATCAGCCTTTCTGCTCCCATGATGCTGCTTGGCCTGCTGTGTTCATCCAGCTCTGCACCTTGTTGTCTCGGATTCTCCAGCATCTGCAGTTCCTACTATCTCTTCCTTCCATTGACTCTGTCTAGACTTCCTGCTGCCTCGGGCAAACATAATCAAGGACCCTCCCACCCTGCTTATAATCTCTTTCACTCTTTTCCGTCAGTTTGAAGACGTGTACCAAACAGCTTCTTCCCTGTTGTTATCTGACTTATGAATGGACTTCTCATATTATAATTGATCTTTATATGCACCTTTTCTGTAGCTGTAACACTAAATACCGGCTTTTATTTTGTTACTGTGATGTATTTATGTACAGTATGATGTGTCTGGTTAGCATACAAAATAATACGTTTCGCTGTATCACGGTACATGTGACAATAATAAATCGAACCATTCGATTATTTTAAATGTTTGAGAGCTTTTCAAATTGCTTTTTTTCAAAAATAAAATTGTCACGGGTGCTATCAGATGCAGCCTTTGCTAAAATGCTCCTCGGAGTGCAGGACTTCAGTTATGCAGACAGACAAGGGATGCTCGGGTTGTCATCCTTGGAGCTGAGAAAGCTTGGAGGAGAGTTGATCAGTGTTTAAAATTCTGAACAGTTTAGATCAAGTTTAAAAGGTTTTAAAAAAGAAAAGACCTGAGGGGCAACTTTTCCACGCAGAGGATGGTGTGTGTATGGAATAAGCTGCCAGAGGTGGTGGTGGAGGCTGTTACAATTACAACATTTAAAAGTTATCTGGATGGGTACATGAATAGGAAGGGTTTAGAGGGATAACACAGTGGGGAGCTGGAGGAACACAGCAGTCCAGGTAGCATCAGAGGAGCAGGAAAGTTAACATTTCGGGTCGTGATCTTTCTTCAGAAATCTGAAGAAGGTTCCCCACCTGAAATGTCAACTTTGCTGCTCCTCTGATGCTGCCTGGCCTGCTGTGTTCCTCCAGCTCCCCACTGTGTTATCTCTGACTCCGGCATTTGTAGTTCTTACTGTCTCTAAGTGGGTTTAGAGGGATATGGGCCAAATATTGACAAATGGGACTAGATCAATTTAGGATATCTGGTTGGCATGGTCAAGTTGGACCGAAGGGTCTGTTTCTGTGCCTTATGTCTCTGTGTAAATAGGAAGAACTGTTTCCACTAACAAAACAGTCGGCATTCAGCGGACACAAGTTCAGGAGACTGGTATAAGAACCAAAATGGGAATGGAGGAGAATTTTCTTTACACAATGAGTTATGATAAATTAGGAATGCACCGCTTGAAAGGTTGGCGGAAGCAGATTCAGTCATAACTAACTTTCTAAACGGACTTTGATACATACCTGAAAAGGAAAATTTTACAATGTTAACGGGAAAGAGCAAGGATTGGGAGAAACTAGATGGCTTTTTCAAAGAGTGAAAACAGCCACAATTCGCCAATGGCCTACTCTAGCTATGCTGCTCGACTACGCAAAAACATGAATGACTACCAACCTATAAAGAGGCAAACAATTATTTTTACTCATATGGAACTCCGCTCCACTTCTCAGAAAGTCTGCAATAAAGCAGTCAAATTGCAATAAAGGTCATCTCATCAGACAAAATGACTAAATAAACCAAGATAATGGCAATATTTTGAAATGCAGCTATTTCACTGGTGTTTGGTATGTACTACTCCTCATGAACAGTTCCGGCAACTAGTCAAATGCAGATTAGTAACAAAAAATGGAAACTGCTGGGAAAGCTCAGCAGGTCTGGCAGCATCTACGGAGAGAAATCAGAGTTAACGTTTTGGGTCGAGTGACCCTTCCTCAGAATTTGACCCCGAAACATTAAATCTGATTTCTGTCCACAGATGCTGCCAGACCTGCTGAGCTTTTCCAGCAATTTCCGTTTTTGTTTCTGATTTACAGCATCTGCAGTTCTTTCAGTTTTTAAATGCAGATTAGTATTGTACGATATTTAATCAAGTTACAGGGACGCTGCCAATTCACCTAACTGATCTACACAGTCTCAATACAAACCTTCTTTCATTCCTCTTCAGCAAACCCTAGCAACATACACTTCATTTCATTTCTCCCTTATGTGCCTATGTAGCCTCTGCTTAAATGCATCTATACTTTAAGGGCCCATTAGCAAGATGGTTAGCGTGCGGTTCACAATATCATCAACAGCGCGTGTTGGATTCCTGATCTAGCTGAGAACGACTTGGACCTGCCGCCTCATTGGACCCAAACGTGATCTGTAGTGCTGCCTCTCAACTTGTATAACCAAATGTCTCTCTTACACAGAGAAAGATCCATAATCCCTGGTGGTCTGTGTTAAATTACTGACCTTCTATCTGTCTCATCAGGTTTTGTTAACAGAATGGAAGGGTCAAATCAGGATCAGGGATCACAGTCCATCTACTAAAACTAAAGAATATGGTTATCATCCAAATTCATGCAATGTAGAGTATAATATTTTTAACGCATTTTAAATGGATATCTTATGGCATGGTCATTCCAAATCTGCCTCAATAGGAGCATTTCTCATTAAGTCCTTTTGTTTTGATGAAACTTAGCAAGTTAAACCCTTTGTTTCAAATACTTAAAACGTTCTGAATGAAATCTTTCAGAAAAGGTCCCAAAGCTCCATTAAATCAGCATCCATTGTTATCAAAAGGCTTGTTTAAAAATAAACTGCAATGATCAAACTGAGTGCTTCCAGATACGTTTTCTAATGATACCTTAAGTCACTTTGATAATCAATAGTTTTGAATTACTACCTTGCATGCCTGTAGTAGACAATCTGCTTATTTGCTTTTTGTTTCATAAATAGCGCTTTATGTAATTCTAAAAGGATTACTGTGTGCAAAAATTATAACAGGCTTTGTTCCAGTTCCCTTACAATAGCCTGTTCTGAGGTGTGGTAGTCCGGAATGTGAAGTACAAGGTTGCCAGAAAACATTCAACATGACAATGCATTCTCTCGGAGGACTTTGGTACTCCTCTCATTCTGAATCATGTACACCTTCCAATTCTTTTGCACCTGACATTACCAATCTGATGCTCGGATAATTATTTTGTTTTGAACATAGAACATAGAACATAGAACATTACAGTGCAGTACAGGCCCTTTGGCCCTCGATGTTGCGCTGGCCTGTGAAACCAATCTGAAGCCCATCTAACCTACACTATTCCATTATCATCCATATGTTTATCCAATGACCATTTAAATGCCCTTAAAGTTGGCGAGTCTACTACTGTTGCAGGCAGGGCATTCCACGCCCTTACTACTCTCTCAGTAAAGACCCTACCTCTGACATCTGTCCTATATCTATCACCCCTCAATTTAAGGCTTCTATTTTAAGTATTATTGTGAAATTTGTCCCATGTAGTTTGGGCCATCTAAGGACAGAATTGGGTTTTTAATGAAAATTGATGTCACTGTTACCAACGGCCAGTTTTCAATTCCAGATTGACCAAGTGAACTTAAATTGTAACAGCTACGGTGGGATGTGAAGCTCTGTCACCACAGCAATCAACCAGACCTCTCGAATACCAGTACTGTTACATAACCACTAAGCCACTGCTTCCCTTTCTTAAAGACTTGATAACAATCCAGCTTTTGCTCACATTGATCTGCAATAATGCATCTCTGGTCTATGCTCCTGATTGATTGAAAAACGTAAGCAATTACTCTGGCATTCAGCTAAAATGAACTGCAAATATTAAAAAAAAAGGTTCCACAGTGACATTGAAATGATGCTCCTGAATGACGTCACACATAATTTAATCAATCGCATGTATGAATCAAGCAGCAATATTCTCAGCCTGATTTATCAAGGATAAACAATACTGAACTCGCAAAATCCCTTACATATTGTGCATTATATTTTATTCTTCCCTTTAATTTGACAGATCTCCAGCTATTTCTATTTTGACCTTCTAATAAAAAGGTCATCTTGATCTGCAAGATTACACCTGATTCTGTCCACAGATGCTCCTGACCCCCTGAGTATTTGCAGCTTTTTTGGGGGTTTTGTTTCAGCCCTTAATCACATTTTTTTGGATAAGATGCTGGCACTGATTCTGCAGTTGCCATTTACATCTCACTGCAGTGCACAACAAAGTGTGCACAGCGGCCCACGTATCAAGAGTTCTCTCTCCCTGGGTTATTGATGCCATTAAGTTGATATTCCTGGGACAGACGGTTCAGGATAACAAGATGAGCACCAGGAGGAAACAGAACAGGCTATCCGAGAGGGCCCGTCTTAGACCCAAACAGCACACCACAATCTACACCTTAACTTGGTCCATGTGAATGGCACCTGCCATGACTTGGAATTTGCCACAGCTAGAAGACACTAAGATATTGCAAGGCTGGCTAATTACTCTAAAACATGGTGCCTAAAATTGAGCACGAGCAAAACAGTCTCCAGCATATTCCACCATCACAATGCCAGTGCTTACAGGGAACTGAATATCACCGTGGATAGCTATAGATTCCCTCGCTGTTTATCTCGGCATCACCTTTGACAGGACCCTCATACAGAGGCAACACCTCACCAGGGCAGTAGGAAACATAAAACCCACAATAATTTCTTCAATAAACTGGTAAGCACCTGGGTAAGATTCCTCAGTTCTGAGGAAGGGTCACCGGACCCGAAACTTTAACTCTGATTTTTTTCTTCATAGGTTCTGCCAGACCTGCTGAGCTTTTTCAGCAACTTCTGTTTTTGTTCCTGATTTACAGCATCTGCACTTCTTTCGGTTTTTATTAAGCTACTGGCAAAGGTCTACTCCAACCCAAGCCAGTCCGAATTCAATGACACCTCTCAACCCACCAGCATTTCTCACTTCACCCACCTCAGACTGAGGGAGTGAGGACCCATGTCTTGGCAGCAGAAAGCAACTACCGTCATTGTAGACCTTTCTGTCCTGCTACTTTCCACTCTTCCACCATTACAGTGAGCTCAATCAAACTAGACAATGTCTCTGTGCTGCCCCCACCATCAGTCAGGTTTCAAGAACCATACAGTCAAAGCAACTGACTCAAATAACAAGAATTGTTTGTTGACAAAAGTTGAAGGTGGGTTTAAGGAACTCTATCCAGCTGCTGACAAGGCTATTGCTGAGCTCTGTGATTACGCAGACACCAAATAAATAAGTAACTTTAAACCTCACCTTCTGCTTAGTATTATATCACTTTTGTCATTTAATCTCTCCTGCCTTTCACTCTTTCAAAGACCTTCCCTTTTGCTCTTCACCAGCACCCCCCCCAACTTTCTCTGATTCAATTACTTGATTTTAACTCGTTACCTCTAACATTTCCCCAAAATCTTGAAAATTCCTATTGAACAACATCATCAAACATTCTGATGAAAGCGCACTGACTTTACCAAAATATTCTCTTTACAGATGACCAACCTGCTGGGTATTCCTGGCACTCTTACTTAAGCTTCGAGCAGTAGTATTGCATGTTCATCTGAGCTACTGCATTACTAGGCCAGTAAGACAGCCACCCTCATGTACTCTGACACCCCTCTGGAACAGGAGGGACTTAATCCCAGGTCTTCAAGCCCAGAGATATGGACATTACCACCGCATCACAAGAGCTGTTATGTGCCCTGAACAACGAATGTAAACATGTTCATGATCATTCTTTAATCAGATAAAGCATCTTCCTGAACTGAATAAAAACCAAAAAGAACTGCAGATGCTGTAAATCAGGAACAAAAACAAAGTTGCTGGAAAAGCTCAGCAGGTCTGGCAGCATCTGTGAAGGAGAAAACTT
>NW_025977511.1:0-6930 GCF_021869965.1 Rhincodon typus | reverse complement strand
TGACCTGTCCGTCCTCCCTGGACTGACCTATCCCCTTCCTAACTCCCTACCTACACTCACCTTTCCTGGCCCCATCCCCGCCTCTTCGACCTGTTTGTTTCCTCTCCACCTATCCTCTCCTCTATCCCTCTTCTATCCGCCTCCCACTCTCTCCCTATTTATTTCAAAACCCCCTTCCCCTCCCCCTTTTCTGATGAAGGGTCTAGGCCCGAAACGTCAGCCTCTCTGCTCCTATGATGCTGCTTGGCCTGCTGTGTTCATCCAGCCCTGCACCTTGTTGTCTCGGATTCTCCAGCATCTGCAGTTCCTACTATCTCTCACCCGGAGGAAACCCACGCAGACACGGGGAGAACGTGCAAACTCCACACAGACAGTTGCCTGAGGCTGGAATTGAACCCAGGTCCCTGGCGCTGTGAGGCAGCAGTGCTAACCACTGTGCCACTGTGCTGCCCTTTGATCTATTTTCCTTGGCATGCATATCTAACAAAATTAAAATAAAATTATGACACACCATCATTAAAATGCAGACATATTTACCATTGATTACATAGTATCATTGTCCATCATGCTCCAAAACACAGTATAATTACCTTATTAACTTTAATGTTGAATGAATGAAACTGTTTAAACTTTCCTTAAAATGCAGTCAAGTGCTACACTTTACTTTTAGTCAATCTGAAAAACTTTCTATATTTAAGCTTTCCCCTTTGGTTGTGCACTTGTTAGGAATAAAGATGATATTATTTGATCATATTACCTCTTTAATATGTGAACATTACCAGACTGTGTGGGAATAAATGAGATTGTGGATGATTGTAGGTTGTTGATCACTTCTGATGTATTTTATTGTTAGGTTTTATTTTTCATATTTGATAGAAGTGATATGTAATATAGGCAGAATTTAAAAGTTATGGAAGATATCCCAATATTATAGAAATCTTTCACTTGTCATGTTGGCTGATTGATAAATTTCACTGGTTTCACTGTGTTATTAGCATTTGTATTATTTTTTGACACAGAGGATCACTGAGTTCTGAGAGTATTGATTTTTTTTATTGGTCACTGCTAATTATTGTAACTTTTAAAAGCAGACTAGTTGAATTTTTATCCTTTTCTGATTATTTGTAATCTAGTTACAAGCATTTGTTAAAAATAATCCATATTTTGTTACTGCTGATTAGTTCATTGATGATCAATATGTTACACTCAGGCCTTTTCATTTTTATGCATCTCAATAATAGTTTAATTTTCTTCCTATGTTGTATTACATTCTATCTGCATTTATTCTCATGTGGCATCACTTTATTGTATTTTGGCAATACTTCATACACTGATGATTATGACTTAGGTTAAATCAAAGACTGGGGTGGATGTAGTTGCAATGGATTTAGATCCAAAGTACTTGAATTATTGTGGAGTCTGCTGATCCTCCAGCTGTATATTGTTTGGTTCCTTTTCCCATCTGTTTGGGAGTAATTTGATTAACTTCAATACAACACTTTGTTCTTGATGAACGGTGATGCGTGAATGCAACATACTTATTTCTTCATTTTAGATACAGTTCAATAGTGCAGAGTATTTCTTGAACTAATGTTTCATATTCAAGTCACTGCATGCTTTATTAATTATTGTGACAAGGTATGAAAATTGTAATACCTTGCTTTAGATGTATATAAATATATACATTTTTACAAGAGCAATAAATCAGTTCCTCTTTTCTCAACTTTCTTGGTTGGCCGTAACAAGGATTTAAAGTTACTTTCTAGCGCAAAGCTACATTGCCTTCTAATTAACAAAATGTAGTTACCTATTATTTACTGTATCAGGAAAGAGCCAATTTCTATGCTTTCTTGTGAAAAAAGAGCAATTTAAATAACTGTTATGACTAATATGGGAGGAAAGCTCTATTAATCAAGCTCCACTACTGTACCAGTTGTATCATTAGTGAATATATGTTGATTCCATCACCAATATGGCCAATTGATTACCTGTTGTACTACAAAAAGATAAATATAATCTTTCCCCAGGCATCTTCAATGATCTCAAAAACAGTCTATTTATTATAAAACAAAATTTCTAAAAACAAGTAGTAAATTATTTAGTAGATAAATCTTAATCTAGAAATAGAACTTTACGCATTTGATTCCTAAAGCAAACATATTCACACAATCCAAAAACAACTGATTTTGCAGAGATTTTTGCAAAGTATCAGAAACAAAAGCATGGTACATGATGTAATCTCTTGTCAATGGAATCAAATTACCGAAAACTGTAGACTAATGGAAGATATTTAAATCAGATTGAAATCGAACTGGATTAGAGTTTTTAGAAAGTTGTCACAGTTCAGTTTTTTTAAGGTTTTATAAAAATGTTTAGTTAATTTCAGAAGATTTCATTTATTCTACATTAGTTTCATGAAGCTTGGCTAAGCCTTTTGATATGGTAAATCCTATGGCTATTGTAAATCAATATTTTACCTTTTTAAAACCATTTCAATCCATAAAAGTCTCAGGTATTAAAATTAGATGAAGCAATTCAGAAATCAGAAGTTCCATATTTTGTCACAATCATGACAATATATCTGTAAAAAATATTGACTATTCCTGAGAGAGAAGATGTACAGGAGAAGCAAACCTTTTTCTCTAACGTTTGATGCCAGAGGACGTTTCTTACAAGTTAGTGGATTTTTCCGACTAAAAGCAAAATACTGCAGGTGCTGGAGAACTGAAAACTAGAAATGTTGATAACAGTCAGCATGTTCAGCAACAGAAGAGAAAGATAGAATTAACAAGAGCTATTTAACAGACCACAATCAGTGCAAAGTCCACGAGATCAGTTGGAACACTTGGCTAAACCACATGCCTGGTCCTATTACTTAAAAAGAAAGCCATAAGATTGTCTCTGATAGAGTACAGGGGCTCTGTGGAGTCCCTGATGTAGCAATGCATAGCAAGCTTTGAGATGTTAGTGATGTCACCAACTCTAGACTTCAAGGGTGAAACTGACCTGATAGTCATTACCATCATCATCTTTGGTTTCTCTGCAGTTACAGATCTAGTTGATAGATGTAACATCTTTTTGGTGAGTTAATGCAATGTGGAGCTGGAGGAACACAACATACCAGCCAGTATCAGAGGAGCAACAAAGCTAACGTTTCAGGCCGGGACCCTTCTTCAGAAAAAATTAATTTTTGTTTTTGTTTTCATTTTTTTCTGAAGGAGGGTCCCGACCCGAAATGTCAGCTTTCCTGCTCCTCTGATGCTGCCTGGCCTGCTGTATTCCTCCAGCTCCACACTGTTATCTCTGACTCCAGCATCGGCAGTTCTTACTATCTCTTTGGTGAGTTGTTGTTATCTCGGACATAGATCCTGGCTAGAGTGAAGGTCAGAAAAATGCTGAATACCTGAGGTGGGGAGGGGGAGTGATCTTTTGGTAATGGGTGTCTGCCTCCAGTCAGCCACAGCACCCCTCTTCACTGCCTCAGTTCCATCTTTCGGCCATGTTACAGCTCAAGAGGGACTGAGTGATGTCATGATTTGCCCACTCTGCAGGCTTCTAGCACATGCCATAATGTAGCCACAACTTCATTGTTCCTACTATGGACTGTGGTTAATTTTAACTCATTGAGGCTGCCAAAGCATTAATACCAGCAGCACCACAGAGGTCAATTCCATTATTTAAATTTTCAAATTGTAATATCAAAGTACTTCAGGCGCTGGAAACCTAAACTGAAAACAGAAAGCGGTGGAAATGCTCAGCTGATCAGGCAGCATTTGCTTAAGGGAATCTCATCGTGACTCTGGTAGACAACAGAAGGTTTGAGACCAGAATAATGAGAGTATTGAGAACTGACACAGTCAATGGCCCTCTCTAACATTGGGTTGGGGGGGGGGTGGTGGACAGAGGGAGAGGTGGGAATCCTCAGTTGGAGAAGAAGGAACCACAGAAGCGCAGATATGAAAAGTTGCATCATCAGGACATGATGATATTGAGTCCTGGCAACTGAGAGGTTGAAATGGACTCTATATGTGAAGCAGGCTGGTAGGAAGTGTAGTTGAAGTTGTTGAGCTAATGGGCTTATAGTAAATATTAACAAACAGAGCCCGAAATGGAGACAGAGATGTTAAGGAAGGGAAGAGGAGTGTTACAGATGGACCAAATGGAGGTGAGAAAAGGTTGAAAATTGGAAACAAAGCCAAAATTTTCCAGTTCTGGGTGAGAGCAGAAAATTATGTTGAACAGCCATCTTTTCCTTAGGGGAGATGAGGGAATTTGAAGGGGAAAAAATGTAGACAGGATAGAGCCTCTGCAGTCTTATTACATCAGTGATATCCTGTAGGGATCTTAGATGAAGCCTGAGTGGCCTTTTGCTCTCCCCTTGGTCTCTGATTATTTCCAAGAGGCATGCAAATAATTTAGCATTGTTTCTATTTCTTCAGAACCAAGCCAGGCAATCACCAGGCAAAACGGCAGAGAAATTAATTTTATGTGGTCAGATACTTTGTCTGATTGATAGATACAGTATTGTCCTGTAGGGTGATTTGTTTTATTTATTCACTTTAGATTTTCCTACTGTCCTTTCAATTGCTTTGAAAATAATTTTAATTTTAATGCTAATGTTTCCTTTCAGAACTGACAATACCTGCAATTTATTTCTCTGCAAGTGGTCACAGAGGTTATTTAAATGTTAGTGCTGAAGCTGGCTGAGAAATCAAAGTTTGACAGCAAGTTCTTCTATTGCTTATGGTCCACTTGCTTGTGCCTATTGATTGAAATCATAACCTGGAGACTGTTCAAATGACAGTACATGAGCATTCTGAACTGTGCATCTAGACTTTGCCTGTCTTGTAATTTTCATTGTGTGATTATATAGGAGATATACGCTACATACATTGATTAATCTCAGTGTTTCATGAGAAAGACAATAAAAATCCCAAAACTGGGGGATATTCTGATTTATTATAATTTGGTGTTGGTTACTCAACATTGTTTATGCAAGGATAAAATATAACGGAGCTGTAAAGTAAGGTAGTATAAGTTAGATGCAGTTAAGAGTAACAGCAGTTCAGAACTACTTCCTTTTCATCAATATGCAGTTTTAAATTTACTTCAATGTGTTGCATCCCACAAATGTCAATTCTGAACTTCCACATGCTCATTCCGAACATCTGCAATTGACAACACAGAATGAAATGTGGTTTTGTGACTATGGGCCTCGACTCACTTTTCTTAATGATCCACAGCTATTAGTAAGAGGTCATGTTTCCATACCATCTGTGGCCAGCAATTCAAATGAAGACTCAAAGTGGGAAAGAATATGACTAATGTCCTTCACTCCATACATTGGTGTCTTGCTGTCCCTAGATGATTAATTATTGATGAAATTATTTTCAGCACACCTTTGTTGAAATTTGCAGTGGCTTTCATACTATCTCTCAAAATTTACAACAACAGCATAATTGTAAGCTGGTAAGTTCCTACTCGAAAAGTAATTCCACCAGCTGCTATATCTTCTGGCAGTAAAACAACCATTCAACCTCCTTCTTGGTTTTAAATACAATGTAATCACATTGACACTTGACATCCACTATAACTTGTCCACTTTATGAAATAAAAAGAGTAAATCTTTTGAGGTTGTTTACATAGAAGTGGTATACATGGATGTAGGGAAAAGGCAGAAGAATGGCACTAGGTAATAGAACCGGTAAAGGAATGATGGTCGTTCTCTCCAAAACAGACAGGATGTTTCATTGACAAGCCATCACTGTCCCATCTGAATCAAGTTTGTGCTACTGTTGACAATGAGATGCCCAATTCTTTGTTCAAACTGTGAAATCGTATACTCATTGACAATGCATCATGTGCCCATACCACATTCCATAACATTTATCTTTCTTGGCTGTTACCTATGCTTTCAAAATCTTTACTAGTGACTTCTTGGGAAAATAACAAAAAAAATCAAGGTTTTTTTTATAGTTCAGACTTCTTAAAAACTCTGTTTAGGAAAAAGGTATCATAAAAACGTAAGACCATATGGATCAAGTGAATCTGCAAATCTTAAAACACAGCAATCCCTTATCATCATTTTCTCAGGCCTGACTCCCTGACTGGTCTCCCACATTCTAATCTCCATTAAATTGAAACCATCCAAAATTCAGCTGCCCAAATCTAAAATTGCAGCAAGTGCTGTTCTCCTATGTTCATTGACCAAAATTGGCTCCCGATCAAGCAATGTCTTGATTTTAATTCTCATCCTTGTTTTCAAATCCCTGCCTGGCTTTGCACCTCCTTATCTCTATAATCTCCTCCAACCCCATATGCCAATGTAATATTTGTACTTCTCTAATGAGAGTGTCATTTTCATGTCACAATCATAATTGCCCCACTATTGGAGTCTGAACCTTCTTTTGTTTAAATTGTGGAGCACCTAACCTACAACTCTCCACCAAACTTCCTCCTTTACTTCTTAAGTGCACTTTTTAAAGCTTACCACTTTGACTGAGCTTTTGGGAAATTTGATATATCTTTTGTGGCTCAGGACATACTTTATTTTCTTAATGCTCCTGTGAAGTGCTATGGGCCATTTTGCTATTTTAAAGTTACTGCATTAATCAGCTTTTGCTGATTCTTTCAGACTCTTGTATATGCAAAACATATGTAAAATATATAAAAATTAAACAATTTTTTTACACCTGCTAAATACAGCAACATCTCCACACCATCAGTCATAATCAAGTGGTTAGGTACCATAATAGAAGTTGCTAGAAAAGCTCAGCAGGTCTGGCAGCATCTGTGAAGAAAAAATTAGAGTTAACATTTCGGGTCTGGTGACTCTTCCTCAGAACTCAAAGTTCCGTTCTAAGGAAGGGTCACTGGACCCAAAATGTTAACTCTGATTTTTTTTCTTCACAGATGCTGCCAGACCTGCTG
>NW_025977510.1:2967-6932 GCF_021869965.1 Rhincodon typus | reverse complement strand
CCGGTCTATAATTACCTGGATTATCCTTGCTACCCTTCTTAAACAAGTGGACAACATTTGCAATTCTCCAGTCCTCCAGGACCTCACCCGTGCTCAAGGATGCTGCAAAGATATCTGTTAAGGCCCCAGCTATTTCCTCTCTCGCTTCCCTCAGTAACCTGGGAATCGATCCCATCTGGACCTGGGGACCTGTCCACCCTAATGCCTTTTAGAATACCCAACATTTTCCCCCTCCTTATGCTGACTTGACCTAGAGTAATCAAACATCTATCCCTAACCTCAATATCCGTCATGTCCCTCTCCTCAGTGAATACCAACACAAAGTACTCATTAAGAATCTCACTCATTTTCTCTGACTCCTCGCATAACTTCCTGTCCTTGAGTGGGCCAACCCTTTCTCTAGTTACCCTCTTGCTCCTTATGTATGAATAAAAGACTTTGGATTTTCCTTAACCCTGTTTGCTAAAGATATTTCATGACCCCTTTTAGTGCTCTTAATTCCTCCATCCTTCCTTTGCCTCGGCCCTCCCTCAACCCTGCTCCCCTCAGTCCTCCATCCCTTGGCCCCCTCCTCCCCTCATTCTTGCTCCCCCTCAGTCATAGAGTCATACAGCAGGGTAACAGCCCTTTGGCCCAACACGTCGATGCCAACCAGGTTTCCTAAACTGAACTAGTCCTATTTGCCTGCATTTGGCCCACTTCCCTCTAAACCTTTCCTATCCATGTACCTATCCAAATGTTGGAATTGTACTTGCCTCTACCACTTCCTCTTGCAGCTCTGACTTGCAGGTTAAAGGTGTTTTTCTTTGCAGATTTCTCCACAAAGGACATGTGGTAAGGGACGATCCAATTACTTGGAGCATTCCGTGGCACTGAGGCCACTCCCATCTTTCCCAACACTGGGGACAGGTAAAACCTCAGTACGCAGTGACACTTGGTGCTTGCATACCGAGGGTCTACGCACAGCTTGATGCAGCTGCACACAAAGGTGACCTTTAGAGTGAGGGCAGCATTGGGTACGTTCTCACCCCGCCTCACTTCCAGAGTTTTGTACATGGTGTCCCTGCGGACACGGGCTGTGTTAGACCACCTGAGAAGTGGAAGATGGCTCGGGTGAGCTGCTAAGGCACAGGCACTCAAAGCATTAACTCTGCTGTCCTCCCACAGATGCTGACAGAACCACCGAGTTTCTCCAGCAATTTCCGCCCTTGCCTCTTGACATTCAATAGGTGTTACCATGACTGAATTCCCCCCTCTATCAGCATCCTGGGAGGTTCCCATTGACCAGAAACTCAACTGGACTAGCCATGTAAACACAGTGACTACAAGAGGAGGTCAGAGGCAAGGAATACTGTGGTAAGTAACTCACCTCCTGACTCCCCAAAGCCTGTCCACCATCAAAAGCCCTCCATTCCTCAACCGTCCTCCGTCTCTCAGCTCTCCATCCTTTATCCCTCCTCCCCTTCACAAATAAGTCTAACCCAGCCCCTCACTGTTCATCCAGGGAGCAGGATTCCACAAGGAATCTCTCAGGGAGGAAATTCCTCATCAGTTTCATTTTCAAAGCTGCCCCCATCTCAATTGCACTTCTCTCTCCCATTCAGGAAATCGATTCTCAGCATCCACAGAAATTCACAGAAACTCAGCAGGTCTGGCAGTATCACGGAGAGAGAGAAACAGAGTTAACGTTTCGGGTCCAGTGAGTCTCTCCCCTTTGAGTTCCGAAGAAGGGTCACTGGTCCTGAAACGTTAACTCTGGTTTCTCTCCACGGATGCTGCCGGACCTACTGAGTTTCTCCAACAATTTCTGATTTGCTTCGGATTTCCAGCATCCGCAGTTCTTTAGTTTCTTTCTCATTTCTCAACATCTACTCTGTCAAAACCCCTCTAGTAGCGCCACCTTGGGCACAATGGTTACCCAAACAGCCCAGGCTGGGAGACAAGGCAGGAAATTACAGGGGGCTCCAACCCAAATTTTTAATTCCTTTCTGGCCACGGGGAGGTGCCAGAAGGCTGGTTAACAGCTCATGTGGTTCCACTGTACCTGGAGGGTGAGAGGGATAGACCAGGGAGCTATAAACCATCAGTGGGAGAGAAGCTATTGGACAGAATAGTGAAGGAGAACATTAAAAGCCAAAGTTTGATCAGGAATAGTCAGCATGGCTTTGTCAGAGACAGGTCATACCTATTGCATCTGCTGGAATTTTTCAAGGAGGCGACCATGTGTGTAGATGAGGGTAGGGCAGCTGACATAGTTTAGATGGATTTATGAGCAGTTTTGGTCCCCATATCTAAGGAAGGATGTGCTGGCACTGGAGAGGAGGTTTACAAGAATGATCCCAGGGATGAGGGGCTTGTCATATCAGGAGCAGTTGAGGACTCTGGGTCTGTACTGGACGGAGTTTGGAAGGTTGAGGGAGGGGGGTCTGATTGAAACTTACAGAACACTGAGAGGCCTGGATGGGGAGAAGATGATTCCACCAGTAGGAGAGACTGGGACCTGAGGGCACAGCGTCAGAGTGAGGGGACGACCCTTTGGAACTGAGATGAGGAGGAATTTCTTCAGCCAGAGAGGGTGGTGAGTCTGTGGAACCCATTGTCACAGAGGGCTGTGGAGGCCAAGTGATTGAGTATTTAAGACAGAGATAGATAGGTGATTGATCAGTAACGGGGTTCAAGAGTTACAGAGAGAAGGCACGAGAATGTGGTTGAGAAATATACCAGCTGTGATCAAATGGTGGAGCAGATTTGAAGGGCTGAATGGGGAGCGTTGTCAATTCTGATCTCCACATGTTTCATCATTTGCCCTCTTGTCTCCTCCACTCACTTCTCCACCACCCCCCGCACCCCACCCCGCCCATGGGCCCTATCTAACTTCATGCAGTTTAACCAAGGGCCAACAAAAATGGTCAAATAAAGTGAAGAGGAACTTGAGAATGCGCATGCTCCGTGAACGCTCGCAATGACATTTCCTTCTATCTCTTTCTCCTTCTGGGCACAATGCATCTAGAATTCTCCGAGATACTGGGGAAAGTTTCAGAAGGTTTGGTGTTTCTCCCGGGTTGGTGGGGGGTCGGGGGGGGGGGGTGCAGATTGTGTCCATTGCAAGGTTCCAGGTGATGGAATGCCTCTCCCTATCCCCTTGTTTAAATTACACGCCGAGGGGTCTGGCAAAGTTCCAAAGCCCCTGTCTCCAGCCCAGGCCCCAGCCCCTCGTAAATGGCTGATCACAGCTCGACACAATCCCTCCCGGCAAACTTGCAGGAGCGCGTTTTCCCTTTCATTAGACACTCGCCTCTCATTAAACAGCGAACACCTTCCTGGTTTTAATTAAAGGGGCTGCTTCGTCTCAGGCTTCAGAGCTAGAGACACTGAGGAGGGAAAGGATAAAGAACTTTATTCACACACATGCGGATGTCTGGAACTCTCCTCGCACCCCCACCACCAACCACTACACCCCTCCACACCCCACCCCCCACCAACCCCTGAGATCTGCAGCTCCAGGGGGTCAGTTGGGATTCTCCAGATGGAGATCGGGAGGTCCCTGTTGGGTAAAGGGGCTAAGGGATAAGGGCAGATGAAATGTCTTCATCCAGAGAGTCGTGTGGAATTCTGTGCCACCGGAATGCCCTGCCGAGCCGCTCACAGGGTCATTAATGCTGGGCAACCAACAGCAGCGGTGCCCATCTCCTGAGATACAATGTACAAAGCAAAGTTCAAACTACCATCTGCCCTTTGGTTTCGATAACCCTCACCTCCTCGTTATGGCTGTAACCATCGACTGCTCCTCAAGATGGCCAACCTGCCCCCAACGCCAAGGCCCCACTCCAAATACCAGCCTTGCCAAGCATTTACAACCATTAGTGCCCATGTCAGAGCACAGAAACAGGCCCAAAACGGAAGTTGCTGGAAAAGCTCAGCAGGTCTGGCAGCATCTGTGAAGGGAAAATCAGAATTAACGTTTC
>NW_025977510.1:0-2867 GCF_021869965.1 Rhincodon typus | reverse complement strand
CCTTCACAGATGCTGCCAGACCTGCTGAGCTTTTCCAGCAACTTCTGATTTACAGCATCCACAGTTCTTTCAGTTTTTGTATAGAAACAGGCCCTTCAGCCCACCACATCAATGCAAGCCAACAAACACCCAATGATACTAATCCCATTTACCTGCACTTGGTCCACAGCTTACTATGCCCCGGCATTTTAAGGGGCTCGTCCAAATGCTTCTCAAATATTGGGAGAGTGCCTGCCTCCATCAGCCTCTCATGTTTCATATTTCTACCACCCCCTGGGTAAAAAGAATTCTTTCTCAGATCTCCTCCAAAACCACTTGCTCCGCACCTTAAACTTCTGCCCTCTGGTCTTAGAGATGTCTGCCATGGGGAAAGCATTCTCACGATCTACTCTGTCTCTACATCTTATAATTTTGTATCCCTCAATCTGACTCCTCCCTGCCCCCACCTCATCCTCCTCCTCTTCAAGGAAAACAAACTCAGCCTACACGCTCCCTCCTGAAAACCGAGACTTTCCAATGCAGTCAACATCCTGGTGAATCTCCTCTGCACCCTCTCCACTGCGAAAGTGTGGAGACCAGAACTGCACACAGTCCTTCAGCCCTGATTTATCCAATGTTTTATAAAGTTTGTACCATGGCTTCCTTGTTCCTACAATACAAGCCCCGGCCAATGAAGCAAGCATCCCGCTTGCCTTGTTCACCACCTTTCCCAGCCCTGCTGTCTGCTACTTTTAGGCCATCCGTCAAATCCATCCGAGGTAGTGTCCTGCTCCAAATCCAGTTTTCCATCTGAAATGCAAAATAACTGTTTGCGCCAAACTGTTCGCTTCCTGCTCCATACAAAGAGCATTGCTGCCCTCTGCTGGTATCAACGTAGCCGTGCAGGAAGAGGATTTTGTGTTGGAGTCAATTCGAGGTGGTTCCAGGAGGCAGTAAGGAGGTTTTGAGAGCACCCCCATCATGGAAACATATAAAACCCCAAGAGCAGGTTAGCTGCTGGGTGGCTGTGGAGCTAGTCTCACAATGTGAGGACATCACTTCAGACTGAGAATGAGGAGAGATTTCTTCAATTGGAGAATGCTGTGTATCTTCGGAATTGTCTGCCCTGCAGAGCTGTGGATGCACGTTGAGTTTCCATCTGAGACTTAGAGGTTTGTTTGGATACCAGCAGAATGAAGGTGTATAGAGTGAAGACAGGAAGGCAGAGTCGAGGAAAATGACCATATATTCATTTTGTTTTATTCATTAATGGGACGAGGGCGTCGCTGGCTAGGCCAACATTTATTGCCCATCCCTAATTGCCCAGATGGCAGTTAAGAGTCAACCACATTGCTGTGGGTCCGGAGTCACATGTAGGTCCAGACCAGGTGAGGATGGCAGTTTCCTTCCCTAAAGGACATTAGTGAGCCAGATGGGTTTTTTCCAACAATCGGCAATGGATTCATGGTCATCATTAGATTCTTAATTCCAGATATTTTATTGAAATCAAATTCCACCATCTGCTGTGGCAGGATTCGAACCCGGGTCCCCAGAACATTACCTGGGTCTCTGGATTAACAGTCCAGCGATAATACCACTAGGCGATCGCCTCCCCTCAAGTGGTAGAGCGGCCTGCACTTCTTCCTATTCCTGTTATTCTTAAAGACTGACCTGATGACACATGCAGAACTGGAAGAATTTCTCCCCAATTTGCAGCCCATATGGCTATAAGATATACAAGCAGAACAAGGCCATGCGGCCCATCAAGTCTGCTCTGTCACTTAATCATGGCTGATATGTTTCACAACCCCATTCTCCTGCCTTCTCCCTGTAACCCTCAATTCCCTTACTGATCACAAACCTCTCTATCTCTGTCTTAAATACACTCAATGACTTGGCCTCCACTGCACTCTACAGCAATAAGTTCCACAGATTCACCACCCTCTGGCTGAAGAAATTCCTCCTCGTCTCAGCTCTAAAGGGCTGTCCCTTCACTCTGAGGCTGGGCCCTCTGGTCCTCGTCTCCCCTACTAGTGGAAACATCTCCACATCCAAATCACTCCATGATGTACAGACCCAGAGCCCATACCTGCCTCAACTTTGTCAAAGGTTGGTCAGTGTCCACTGTCATGCCGTCTAAGTCGGGGTCCACCCTCCCTGACAGCGGTGGGGGGGCTGGGGGGAGGTGCGCAGTGTTACTCACCATGGCATGGGGCACTGTCTTGCCAGACAGACAGGTGCCACAAAATAAGCCAGAAGGGCACAGCCTGATCATCCCATCAAAGAGGAATTAAATTGTTTGACCCTTTCAGCTTGCTCCAACATTCACTACCATCTTCTGTTAGTAACAAAATAAAAATCTACCAACCACCGACTTAAATATACTCAACAATTGGTATTCACATATACACAAAAGAAATAAAGAACTGTGAATGCTGGAGATCAGAAATGGAAACAGAAATGGCTGGAGAAAATCAGCAGGTCTGGCAGCATCTGTGCAGAGAAAGCAGAGTTAACGTTTCAGGAATTGATTTCCACAGCTCTCTAAGGCAAAGACTTCTGAAGACACACAGCTCTTTGAACGAAAAAAAATTCTCCTCACCTCAGTTACTCAGATTTTAACCTGAGACTATAATCTGCTGGTTCTGCTGGGGGGATACAATCCCTGTCCATGCCTCAAAGTACCCCTCATTCTCCTACACTCTGAAGAACGTACTTACATAGGGTTACATTGGGTATACAGCATAGATACAGGCGTTGGAGATAGGAGGAACTGCCGATGCTGGAGAATCTGAGATAACAAGGTGTAGAGCTGGATGAACACAGCAGGCCAAGCAGCATCAGAGGAGCAGGAAGGCTGACGTTTCGGGTCTGGACCCTTTTCTGAA
>NW_025977509.1:0-6933 GCF_021869965.1 Rhincodon typus | reverse complement strand
ACCAGGATTATGTTCATTCGAAGCCATCACAGCGATTTGACCATGAGCTTCCCCAGGCGCAAGGAAACGTTTTAGATTCGCTTCACCTGTTAGAACAAAATATAAAGGAATCAGACAATAGATACCGCAGTGCGCCCCTATGCCCTGCATTCACTAAGACATGATGCCCACGTCCCCGAGCGATGACACACTCTCTCTCTCTCCGCTATGTGATGGGGGCGAAGACCTACCGCAGCAACAGCAACGCAGGGTGCAGGCCTTCCCAGGCCTTAAGCCTATTACATTGAAACATACTGCAGCTTTCAGTGCCCGAGCGGCTCACAAGAAACGGCGGAGTTCGGGGGGGATTCAAGAATGGTTGTACTGCCGTGTGAGTGTGCCAGAAGCTACCCTTTTCCCCACCCGCAGCACGTCCCTTTCGAATCAAAAACAACTCCACCCCGAATCACGGCGCAGGGTCCGTTCTCCCGGCCTTTTATAACATGACGCCCGCCGCCGGCTGTGACGTACGCCCCAACCCTCGAGCCCCAGACCATCCAATCAGAAGGGGAGCTGGCCACCAGCCCCCTCGGCTACCATGGAAACAGATGACATCACCCACACCGTCGCTCGGATCATGCGTCTCCTGATTTGGAACAAAAACAGAAATTTGCTGGAAAGGCTCGGCAGGTCTGGCAGCAACTGTGGGGGAGAAGTCAGAGTTAACATCTCGGGTCCTTCTTCAGAACTGACGGTGGCTAGGAACAAGGTTACTTTTTAATGCAGAAGGCAGGATGGGGGGTAAGGAGTGAACGGTACTCGGAGATAGAGACCAGAGGAGAAGAACAGTTGGACAAACAAAGGAATGGATAACAATCAGCCCACGAGAGTGAATAGGTACTAATGGGGACTATTAGTGGCTAACAATGGATGATGTGTAATAACAGCGTTGGGGTTGCGGTAAGAGACGTGGGAGAAGGTGCCTCAGGCCATAAAATTATTGAACTCGATAGTGAGTCTAGAAGGCCGTAGAGTCCCAAAACGGCTGCTCTTCCAGCTTGCGCTGAGCTTCACTGGAACACTGCAGCAAGCCTGAGACGGAGATGTTGGCCGGGGAACAAGGTGGTGTGTTGACATGGCAGGCAACTGGAAGCTCAAGGTCTTTTTTTTGCGGTCAGAGCGTAGGTGTTCTGTGAAGCGGTCACCGAGTGTACACTTCATTTCCCCTTCATAGAGGAGACCACATTGTGAGCAGTGAATGCAGTAGACTAGATTGAGTGAAGTGCAGGTAAAGCATTGCTTCACCTGGAAGGTGTGTTTGGGCCCTTCGATACTGAGGAAGGAGGAAGTAAATGAGTATGTGTTAGATCTTCTGCTGTTGTGGGGAAAGTGCTGTGCTGGGCTGGGCTGGGCAGGGGCAGGGGGTGGTTGTTGGGAGAGAAGTTGGAGTGGAATAGGGTGTCCTCGAGTGAAAGGTCCTTGTGGAAGGCTGACAAGGGAGGAGACAGTGATTTCTGGTGGTGGCATCCTGCTGGAGGCAACAGGAAGAGCAACAAAGGATCCTTTGGATGTGGATGCTGGTGGGATAGTAAATGAGGACAAAGGGACCCTAGCGCTGTTGTGGGAGGAAAGAGAGGGGATGAGTGCTGAAGTGCGGGAGGTGTATCGGACCCAGTTGAGGGCCCTGTCAACTACGGTGCTGGAGAATCCGAGGTTGAGGAAGGAAGTGGACATTTCAGAGGCTCCTTGTTGAAGTTGGCATTATCATAGAGTCATTGAGTCACAGAGATGTCCAGCACTGAAACAAACCCTTCAGCCCAACTTGTCCATGCTGACCAGATATTTTAAATAAATCTAGTCCCATTTGCCAGTATTTGGCCTATATCCCCCTAAACTCTTCCTATTCATATACCCATTCAGATGCCTTTTAAATGTTGTAATTGCACCTGCCTCCACCACTTCCTCTGGCAGCTCATTCTGTACATGCACCACCTTCTGCTTGAAAAAGTTGCCCCTTACAACCCTTTTAAATCTTGCCCCTCACACCTTAAACCTATGTCCTCTAGATTTGGACACCCTATTGTGGGGGAAAAAGACCTTGGCTATTCACCCTATCCATGGCCCTTGTGATTTTATAAACCTCTATAATGTCACCCCTCAGCCTCCAACACTCCAGGGAAAATAGCCCAAGTCTAGTCGGCCTCTCCCTATAGCTCAAACCCTCCAATTCTGGCAACATCCTTTTAAATCTGAGGAAGGGTCACCGGACCCAAAACGTTAACTCTGTTTTTTCCCTCACAGATGCTGCCAGACCTGCTGAGCTTTCCAGCAACTTTGTTTTTATAGAACATAGAACATTACAGCGCAGTACAGGCCCTTCGGCCCTTGATGTTGCGCCGACCTGAGAAACCAATCTGAAGCCCATCTAACCTACACTATTCCATTATCATCAATATGTTTATCCAATGACCATTTAAATGCCCTTAAAGTTGACGAGTCTACTACTGTTGCAGGCAGGGCATTCCACGCCCTTACTACTCTCTGAGTAAAGAACCTACCTCTGACATCTGTCCAGTATCTATCACCCCTCAATTTAAAGCTATGTCCCCTCGTGCTAGCCATCACCATCTGAGGAAAAAGGTTCTCACTGTCCACCCTATCTAATCCTCTGATCATCTTGTATCTAAATGGCTACTTTTCCTAGTATTCTATGTGACCCCACCCTTCTAACCAGTCTACCATGAGGAACCTAGTCGAACGCCTTACTGAAGTCCATATAGATAACGTCCACCGCTCTGCCCTCATCAATCCTCTTCATTACGTCTTCAAAAACCTCAGTTAAGTTAGTGAGACACAATTTCCCACACACAAAGCCATGTTGACTATTCCTAATCAGTTCTTACCTTTCCAAATACATGTAAATCCAGATTCTCAGGATACCTTCCAACAACTTTCCCACCACTGATGCCAGGCTCACTAGTCTTTGGTTCCCTGGCTTTTCCTTACCACCTTTCTTAAATAGTGGCACCATGTTAGCCAACCTCCTGTCTTCTGGCACCTCATCTGTGGCTATTGATGATATAAATATCTCAGCAAGGGGCCCAGCAATCATTTCCCTAGCTTCCCACAAGTTCTAGGGTACACCTGATCAGGTCCCAAGGATTTATCCACTTATGCGTTTTAAGCCATCCAGCACCACCTCCTCTGTAATATGGACATTTTTCAAAATGTCGCTATTTATTTCCCCATGTTCTATATCTTCCAAATCCTTCTCCACAGTAAACACTGATGCAAAATACTCATTGTTTTTTATTTCCCCCATCTCCTTGCGGTTCTACACCTAGGCGGCCTTGCTGATCTTTAAGGGGTCGTATTCTCTCCCTAGTTACCCTTTTGTCCTTCATATGTTTGCAGAATCCCTTTGGATTCTCCTTAACCCTATTTTCGTGTCTTCTTTTTGCCCTCCTGATTTCCCTTTTAAGTATACTCCTACAGGCAGCACGGTGGCTCAGTGGTTAGCATTGCTGCCTCACAGCGCCAGGGGCCATGGTTCGATTACACCCTAAGGCGACTGTCTGTGTGGGGTTTGCAGATTCTCCCTCTGTCTGCGTGCATTTCTGCCAGGTGCTCCGGTTTCCTCCCTCGGTCCAAAGATGTACAGGCTAGGTGGATTGTCCATGCTAAATTGTCCATTTTGTTCAGGGATATGTAGGTTAGGTGTGTTAGCCATGGGAAATGCAGGGTTACAGGGAAAGGGTAGGGGGATGGGTCTGGGTGGGATGCGTTTCAGAGGGTCAGTGGGGACTTGTTGGGCTGATGAAGGGTCCCTTCCCAAAACATCAACTTTCCTGCTCCTCTGATGCTGCCTGACCTGCTGTGTTCCTCCAGCTTCACACTGTATTGACTCAAAACTGGGGCCCATGTGGGTACCCATGGCCACACCTCTGACCTGAAGAAAGTGAGAGGAGTTAAAAAAGTTGTTCAGGGTGACGATGAGCTCTGCCAGGCAGAGAAGGCTGGTGGTGGATGGGGACGGTTCATGCCTTTTTTTTAACCAGGAAGAAACGGAGAACCCTGAGACCCTCCTGATGAAGGCTGGACATGTAAAGGGATTGCACATCTATAGTAAAGAGGAGGCAGCTGGAATCCACAAACTGAAAATTCTGAAACTGACGTAATATGTCAGAGGAATTGCAGATGTAAGTGGGAAGGGACCCCTCAGATGGCCATTTTGGAACTATTCCTATACCATCCTAATAAACCTACTGTTTCAGAAGTAGGATTGGATGAGGTTACGAAAATAAGAGACAACGGCTTAGATAGTTATAAAAAAAATGATATGAGGATTTTAAAACTGAAGCATCACTGAACTGGGAGTAAATGTAGGTCAGTGAGCACACAGGTGATGAGTGTATGGGGCGTGGTATGAGTTAGAATATGGTCAACTACATTTTTTGTACAAGCATAAATTTTTAAAAGTGTAAGTTTACCAGTATGTTATTGGAATAGTTCAGTCTGGAAGTAGCAAAAGTTTGGGTGAAGTTTTCAGCAGCAGGCAGGTTATAGCAAAGGTGGAGACAAGCGATGCAATATTGGTGCTGAAATGACTTGGAAATTCATCTCAGGGTCAAGTAGGATGCCAAAGTTGCAAATGGTCTGGTTCATTCTCAAACAGTTTCTATGGAGAGGAATGGGGTCAGTAGATAGGGAACAAAATTTACAGTGACGATATGTAGATACGTGGACCCAATATGTTTACTATTTCCATGAAAGGCAGTTGATGGAATTACTAGGTAAGAACTTTTAAAAGATAGAGATCAGTTTTAAATAAAGGCAGGTAATATGTAAAGATCATGGTAAGATACTGAAATATTTATTGGATACAAAATAACTGAGGTTGAGCCAAAGAGGGCAAGAAGGGAACATAGAAGTTAAGCTCAGAATGTGAGGCAATGGTGTGAAATATTGATAAAAGCAACTGATAAATTTGGACACAGTACAGTTGCTGAAGACAATATTAACAAAAGAGGGCTGCAGAGCACTTGAGGAATATCCTATCCCTAGTTAAGCCAATGTACCGTCCTGAGTTGCACACCTATCAGATTTTGTGATATCATTTATTTTAGTTGTTTAAACATGCTTCCTGCATATTTCCTATTGTGTTGCATGCAGAGGATGCTGTGGTACTGGATGGAATCGGGATTGAGGACTGTGGCAGCACTCACAGGGCTGTCATTGCAGTTGACAATTTTCATTGAACCAAAGTGTTCTGGAAGACTCTTGTAAAGAAGATGTCTTGAGAAAACAATTAGAATTGCTCCTTCAATGCGTGGAATGTTTGGAATGCAATTACTTGTATTTGTCCTGAAAAAATTGCAGTCCAAATTATTGGAATGAAGGACATGGAGAAACAATCAAAGTAAAATTTGGGCAACTTCTGGGGTGGGGATGTTATATAAAATACGCACACATTTGTACACATATGAGTAGAGCATATAACGTTTGTATTCACAATTGACACCCATCAATCATTCCTCATATTGACACCAGTACAAAAATTTCCACTTTAGGGGAATCAGAAGGAGAGATTTAGGAAACAGCACTTACTATAGTGACCAACACTGATGCCTTTCTTACCGTGCTGGAAGGCCCAATGAAGAGTTTTACTGAGCAAGTTGGAGTTGAGTTCGCTGTTGGTAACAACAACCATGCTATGACTGAACATCTCTGCAACAGGAGTCCCTTATGACAAGAAATTAGCATGAAACAGCAGAAAATGTTGTGCATTCAGTAATGCAGAAGTAGCACTAATCCAAACCAAAATCCATTAAATCCTTCTAAAGTCCATGTACATATGCAAAATCTAATCTTTAAGAGTTTTGTTTCACATCTGTAGACAGTTTCACATAATATTTCATATGTGACGGGATCTGTGCTTAACGGATGGCTCAGCAAAGCTCATAAGTTGCTTGTAGAACCAAATGTATTGCTAGAAGCCCAAGAGCATAGCTGGGAAAATTAGGTACAAAGATAGAGAGACTAAAGGTGAAATAATTTCAAATTAACACAATTCAATTTTTTAAAATAACATGTTACCATCTCCAATCTTTTTAATAAACTAATTTACAGTTGAGATTTCAGAATTATTCAGCATGCTTCCATTTATAAAGTACACTCAGTCTTCATTATCCATGAAAAATGGGGGCATGGACTTCACATATATCACCAAAAAACATGGATACCATTCACACTGTGATGTTTACTGAGACAGACCAGACGAAACAATGGCGGGGAAGAAAGGCTGGGACCTCGGGCTGAGCTTGGGCTGCTCAAAAGGAGGATCTGCAGATAGCAAATCAGCAGATAAAGAGGACTGAGTGTAGCGGAGGGGATTTGCTACTAGGTTTTGGAAAATTCAATTTGAAATAAACATAGGAAAGAAATAAAATCAATCATTTCTAGACCTACTAGAAGAAGACATCTCTTAATAAAAACCAAGTCATCAAATGTGAATATTTTAAAAATCTAGATTAGTTAAAAGGAATGCTTTATCAGACTAAAACAAAGCCAAAGGATAATGGAATCAAAGAAAAGAATAATACAGTACTGAAATCATGCCAATAATAAATCCATCCAATTATTTCCAATGACCTGTAAATGTTGTCAAGTATTCACAAAATTTCTTTTTAATATTATGAAGTCCCTCCTCTTATGTCTGATTCAAGTAAAACTCTTTCAGAGATAGTAGGAACTGCAGATGCTGGAGAATCTGAGATAACAAGGTGTAGAGCTGGATGAACACAGCAGGCCAAGCAGCATCAGAGGAGCAGGAAGGCTGACGTTTCGGGCCTAGACCCTTCTTCAGAACCCTTTTCTGAAGAAAGCATTTCTGAAGAAGGGACCAGAGCCGAAATGTCAGCCTTCCTGCTCCTCTGATGCTGCCTGGCCTGCTGT
>NW_025977508.1:0-6934 GCF_021869965.1 Rhincodon typus | reverse complement strand
GACCTGTCCGTCCTCCCTGGACTGACCTATCCCCTCCCTAACTCCCCGCCTACACTCACCTTTACTGGTTCCATCCCCGCCTCTTTGACCTGTCTGTTTCCTCTCCACCTATCTTCTCCTCTAGCCATCTTCTATCCGCCTCCCCCTCTCTCCCTATTTATTTCAGAACCCCCTTCCCCTCCCCCATTTCTGATGAAGGGTCTAGGCCTGAAACGTCAGCCTTCCTGCTCCTATGATGCTGCTTGGCCTGCTGTGTTCATCTAGCTCTACACCTTGTTATCTCAGATTCTCCAGCATCTGCAGCTCCTACTATCTCTGGCAGAATTTACTTGTTCTGTTTCACCTAAAATTATGTACATTTCTATAGTATCTGCTCTTATTTGCCACATCTTTCAAAGCTGAAGAGTCCAGGTTTTTCTAACCTTTACTCATAAACGTAGTTCTGTCACTTTACGGATTAGCCTCATGACTCTTCTCTGCACAATTTCTGACTTGAATGTTTGTTGTATCTTGTTCAGCAGAACTGAACATTATAGCATTTTTGTATTCTCACTGAAAGCACCCAGCAAGCCGGGCAGTACTTGTAGGAAAGGAAATATAGTCTGTGTTTTACATCAATGACTTTTTATGAGAACTGAAAGAAGGTAGAGGTGAACCATTTTTCTAAACAATTGCGAATTAAGCGAAAGGGAGTTGGGAAGGAACAAACTGAAAGGTGACCGATAAGGTAGAAGAAAAGTGTAATTCATTAACTAAAATAGATGATAGTACAAGGCATAAAGTAGTGTGAATGATCACAAGAAAAGAGAAAATAGATGAGTTCAGAAGCGGTATAAACAAGAGAATAGCAGTAGGGTGGAGGATTATGAATCCCTGGAAAATCTGTTGAAGTAGAGAATGTTCCTGTAGTCAGGAGAGTTGCATAAAGACAGATATTCAGAGTGCAGACTACCACCACTGGCTTAATGTTAAGGCTGTGAAGTGATGAGTAGAAAAATGTGGTGCTGTTCCATAAGCTTCCATTTAATGGAACAGTACTCAGGCAGCCAAGGACAACAAGGTCAAGGTGGAATGGCAAATTAAAGTAGCCAGTGACCAGAAGCTAAAACTGAGATAATTAAAAAAGTCATCACTCAGCGTTTTTACGCCTTGTTAGTGCTGAAGAGACTGTATTTTGAGTGGCAATTCAGAATGTTAATTTGGAAAAAAGTACAAGGTAATCACTCAGAAGATGTATTTGGGACCCCTGGAAGACATGAAGGGAAGTGGCGAAAGGACGAGTGTTGCACATCCTGCGTTTGCATGTGTATAAGCTAGCGCAGTAGAAGACTGGGAAGCAAGAACAATCCATTTGGAAGGCTGGAAGGGGAGGGGGAGATGTACTTTGGTGTTGGCAGCATTATGCTGGAAGTGGCAGAAAAAGTAGACTGACAGTCATAGAGTTGTATGGCATGGAAATAGATCCTTTGGTCCAACTCGTCCATGCTGACCAGATAGCCTAAACTAATCTAGTCGCGTTTGCCAGCATTTGGCCCATATCCCTCTTAAACCCTTCCTATTCATGTACCCATCCAGATGTCTTTTAAATGTTGTAATTGTATCAGCCTCCACCACTTCCTCTGGTAGCTCATTCCATACATGCACCAGCCTCTGCATGAAAAAGTTGCTCCTTAGGTCCCTTTTAAACCTTTCCCCTCTCAACTTGAATGTGGAAGATGAGGGCAAGGGGAACGCTTAGGTTTCAGAGAGGGAGGAAGAGGGAAGAGGGCTTAAGTGCAAGATGGACATGCTCAAGAGGCTGTGCAACTGCCATGGAGGAAAAGTTCTTTGATTTGGAATGTTAACTGTTGCCTTCTACAAAGATGCTGCCTGACCTGTTGATTTTTTATTCCCAGCAGTTTCTTTCCCGATGTTTGGTATACATAATATTTTACTTTTGTTACAGTATTTGAGGTATAGCCTGACCAGAGCCATTGCTTCAATGCCGATGTATTCCCGATATCAGTTTCTTCAATGCTTTTGAAGTAATTTAGTACCTTTCTTCAGAACATAGTATAACAGAACTTTATGATATTTTTGTTATTCTGGTCTACTATTAATTGTAAATCACTACTCATTAGTGTGATTTAGAATATGAATGGCCTCCTCCTGCTCCTATCTTCTATGTTTCTGTAATATGGTAATTCTAGGGAATGAAGCATGTGGCATCGTTGTCCAACAAATTAGTGGGCTCGCTGCCTGTATCAAATAGGAAACATCTACTTGCATGTGTAACTTCAATTTTTAACTTGAGCCAGCTGAGAATGTAATGTGACAGTAAAGAAGGTAGGTGTATAAATGTGCAAAGTTACTGAATAGACGTTTGTGGGCATTATGCTCAATATATAGGTAAATGCTTAAGTCCCATTCTAGTGGAAATGGGAGAACAAATCCAGAAATTGTAGAAAGTGACCCACTTATTGCTATTGTTTTAGCTCCGGTATTGTTTCCCTTGTCCCAGTGCAAAGCAGGAAGAGCCATCCCTGAGTCGGGCAGTAAGCCTACTTGAATTATTAATAATAGCACAATGATGCATATAGGACCCAATTATCACTTGTTGATGGTCAGAATGGCAGTTTGGCTGAAGGAGATAACTAAAGGAAAACTCCTTTTCATTTTTCTGCAGTGTTGAGGAGGAATATACCTCCAGGCTCAAGACGTTTACTGTGGGTAGCTGCTGCTACTACTGTCCATTTTGCAGATCTGGCCCCTTAGTGACCAAGGTCATTTTGCTGAGGATCAGTCACTATGCCTAATTTTGAGGCAGGTCAAAGCACCTCATTCATATGAAGGTCAATCCTTTAAATGAGAGAATATCCACCCCATGGAACACTGATTGGATTTCATAAATGTTCAAGACTAAGGATCTCAATGAAAATGAAAATAATTCACGTAGTGTAGTGGTATTCAGTTCTAGGTGGAAACATGATGGCTAGAAACAAGAAATTTGTCCACATCATTGGCAGTTATACAGGTATCTAAGTGACGTTGAGCAGAATATATTTTGGAAAGCTATTTTGTTCATTCAGATACAGAAATGAGCAGTAATTTGTCAAATCAACACTTTTTTCCTCTCAAAAATAGTAAGGGGTGACTCGTGCTGAAGATGACTAAGAAACGAAGGAATAATGGACGTGCCAAGAAGGGCCGTGGTCATGTACAGCCCATCAGATGCACAAACTGCGCCCGCTGCGTCCCCAAAGACAAAGCCATTAAGAAGTTTGTCATCCGCAACATCGTGGAGGCTGCAGCAGTTCGAGATATTTCAGAGGCCAGTGTTTTTGATGCATACGTGCTGCCCAAGCTGTATGTGAAATTACATTACTGTGTCAGCTGTGCCATCCACAGTAAAGTGGTAAGAAATCGTTCACGTGAGGCCAGGAAGGATCGAAGCCCCCCTCCACGTTTCAGACCAGGCGCCAACATCCCACGGGGACCTCCTCCCAAGCCTATGTAAATAGTAGCGGATCCTATTTGAAATAATAAAATTGTTGGACCACTTAAAAAAAAAGTCTCATTATTTCCAGCATAATCTAAAGGTTCTTTGAAATCACACTCCTGTTAATCAGAAATTACAGCTGCAGTTCACCACTGGTGAGTTTATTCATGGTTAGAGTTTGGACCGATGTAAATAGAGGTTCACTGCTTCCCCATTAAGTAGGAGGTAGATGGAAAGGTCACTGCTGAATTTCCGGATCGCACTTGCATATCTTTTTGCAGCTCTTATACTGTGTCATTGACAAAGATATTGAAAATATCAAAAGGTACTTGCTGTTTCCATTTGTATAGGAAAAGCCTGAAAGGGAGAGAAGTCATATTAAAATAGACGGCAGTACTCCTTTTAACTTATTTGTCACTTAGTGGTATTTGCTTTATTATGATATCATCAGTGAAATAATGGAGCTGCTGTGATCTAAATTGCCTAGCAACATAGAATTATCTACGTTTACTGCATTCATATGCATAGCATGCCTAAAGTTTTCTTAGAAATCAATGCATCTTCACTCTGCAATTAATCTGTTTACAAGGGCTTGCTTAAGGTTGCCCTTAAGCAGACATCACAGATCTGTTAAGTCTTACCATTTTTCTTTTTTTATTCATGGGATGTAAGTATCGCTAGCCAGGCCAGCATTTATTGTCCATCCTTAATTCCCTTTGAGAAAAATGGTGTTGTGAGCTCCCTACTTGAACCTCTGAAAACCATTTAGTGTAGGTAGGATTCAGATTTTATTTTAAGGGAATGTTTTGTGATTTTTGATCCTGCTGACTATGTTTCCTTGGGTGGCACGGTGGCTCAGTGGTTAGCACTGCTGCCTCACATTGCCAGGGACCTGAGTTCGATTCCAGCCTTGGGCAACTGTCTGTGTGGAGTTTGCACATTCTCCCCGTGTCTGCGTGGGTTTCCTCGGGATGCTCTGGTTTCCTCTCACAGTCCAAGGATGTGCAGGTTAGGTGGATTGGCCGTGCTAAATTGCCCGTAGTGTTCGGGGATGGGTCTGGGTGGGATGCTCTGAGGGTCAGTGTGGACTTGTTGGGCCAAAGGGCCCATTTCCACACTGTAGGGATTCTATTTAAAAAAAAGTAAAGGAATGGCAATATATTTTCAAGTCAGGGTGATGTATGACTTTGAGGGAAATTTGCAAATAGTGTTGTTTCAACATAACAGCTGACCTTGTTCCATTAAGTGGTGGAGATTGTGGATTTTGAAGGTGCTGTTGAAGAAGCAGTGACAAGTGCTGCAGTGCATCTTTTAGCTGATATACACTGCTGCCACTGTGCGCCACTGAATGTTTACAGTGATGCCAATCAAGTAGATTGCTTTGTTTTTCATGATGTCAATCTTCTTGACAGTTGGACAATATTCTATCATTCTCCTGACTTGTGCCTTGTAGATGGAGAATGGGCTTTGGGGAGTCAGGAGATGAGTTACTTCACAGAAGTGTTATGGTGCAGAAGGAGTCTATTTGGCCTAGCATGTCTGCACCAGCTCATTAACTGAGCATCGTTACCTTGTGCCAATCTTCTGCTTTTTACCCAAATCCTTGCAAAGTATATTTATCCAAATAATCATTCAATGCCCACTTGATTTCCTCACTTGGCATACATTTCCTGGCCTCTGACCTGCTGCTGTAGCCACAGTATTTAAATAGCTGGTCCGGTTCTGTTTCATCTCAGTGGTAAACCTCAAATACGTATAGGGGAATTCAGCAACAGCAATGCCATTGAATGCAAAGGGAAAATGGTTTGATTCTCTTTTGAAATGGTAATTGCCTGGCACTTCTGTGACATTAATGTTACTTGCAAATAGTAACTCTACCCATCATGTGTTGTAGATTATGTAAATGCATCTGTTCTTGCAAATAACACTCATCGCTCTCATGACTAAACTGGCAGCCCATTTTGATACTAGGCAATACAACCTGAGAAACTTGCATTTGTTGAGTCAGCTAATCTCAACCGAGGCTGAAAAGTGTGAATGATCAAACTTGCCCCCAATGTTCCCAGTTGAATACCTTGCTGCTTGTCACTTCCATGACCAATGTAACATGTCGTACCTTTCGTATCCGTGGGATGTCACAAAGGGCTTCATAGCCAATGCCTACATTTAAAATGTTGTCATTATTGTAATGAGGACAAATGTGGCACCTAATCTGCACACCAAAGTTCCCACAATAGCAGTGATATGAGCAGTTTTATTATTGATTGAGGAATAAATATTAGGTTGGACATTGGGACAATTTCCATGGTCTTTGAATTGTACAATGTGATATTTTGTGAGATCTGACAATCTCAGATGAAGGCTGTGTTTAACATCTCATGGAAATGACAGTGCATCCGTGAGTATTGCACTGAAGCACCAGCCTAAATAACATGTTGGAATCTCTCGGGTGTCAAGTCTTGAATCACATACCACCCACCATAGGTGCGAATGCTAACAGCCAGTAAGCGACAGCTGACTTGTGAAGAGTACGATAGAAATTGAGTCCTTCCAATGGAACCATACTGGCAGAGTTTTAAAACTTTGTGAAACCTGAATGCAGTACACATATATCAATTGTATTTATCATTTATTTGAAGTTAAAACAAGTGCTAAGGTATAACTTTGAAATATTAATTTTTGCTCTTCAGTTAATTGTTCATCATTATTGATGATGTTTGTGTCAAAGTGGAACATTTATAGAATGTTTTTGCATCACAAAGCCATAAAATAAGTGAAGATAAAAGAACAACCATAGCACATTACTCTCTCCAAAATGACCTTAGGGTATCCTCGTTCCTACTCTGATAAATATTTAAAATTTTTTTTGCACTTAAATATTGAGACCTGCTCTTTGTTTTTGATCTCTTAGTTCACTTGTATTAATTTTCACGGTAAACTTTGAAGTATTGATTCAAATTTACTTTAGACTATTTATTGGCTTAGAGGTTGATGCTCAGTTGTCTTGTTCAAACCTGAAGTGGCAAGGTACTCCTATCTTTACTCCTTCTGTTCTGTAACACTTGTTATTGGCCTTGTGGCTTTGCTCAACAATACAACAAAAAGTGTGATTGCTTTAGATACAAACAGGGGATATAGTGCTCCCAACTATAGCCTAACAAGGACAGGCATGTTTTCAGTTTTACTGAATATTACTGGCTGCAGGACATACTCCGAAGATGAGGAAAACAGTCAGAAGTTATGATTTCCATTGAAACCAGTGACATAGATTGGAAAAGGAGGAGGTCCTAGATACAGTTTTGTGGACTCCAGAAAAGATCAAAGGGCAAAATCTCAAAGGTGGTCATCTTTGATGTGTTTCCAGTCCTACATTCTGAATACAAAAATAGGATGTCTTTTATACTTTTGTGGATGTGGCACCACTGGCAAGGACAGCATTTGTTTCCCATCCCCAAT
>NW_025977507.1:0-6935 GCF_021869965.1 Rhincodon typus | reverse complement strand
CACCTCCCAGTCGCGAACCATTTCAACTCCCCCTCCCATTCCTCAGACGACATGTCCATCCTGGGCCTCCTGCAGTGCCACAACGATACCACCCGAAGGTTGCAGGAACAGCAACCCATATTCTGCTTGGGAACCCTGCAGCCTAATGGCATCAATGTGGATTTCACAAGCTTCAAAATCTCCGCTCCCCCTACAAAACCAGCCATCCCAAAACCAGCCCAGCTCGTCCCCGCCTCCCTAACCTGTTCTTCCTCCCACCTATCCCCTCCTCCCACCTCAAGCCGCACCTCCATCTCCTACCGACCAACCTCATCCCGCCCCCTTGACCTGTCCGTCCTCCCTGGACTGACCTATCTCCTCCCTACCTCCCCACCTACACTCACCTTTACTGGCTCCATCCCCGCCTCTTTGACCTGTCTGTTTCCTCTCCACCTATCTCCTCCTCTATCCATCTTCTATCCGCCTCCCCCTCTCTCCCTATTTATTTCAGAACCCCCTTCCCCTCCCCCATTTCTGAAGAAGGGTCTCGGCCCGAAACGTCAGCCTTCCTGCTCCTATGATGCTGCTTGGCCTGCTGTGTTCATCCAGCTCTGCACCTTGTTGTCTCAGATTCTCCAGCATCTGCAGTTCCTACTATCTCTTATTCAGTAAAAGACTCCTTTGGCATGTGACTAAGAATGTTTTACATTGAAACGGGGTGGAACAGCCTGATAAGACCCTGCAAATGCAAAATGATGCATTGCTTCATTCCCATGCTGTTGGTACATATAATTGACCAAAGTAGAGAGTTAAGATTGGAGAGTTTGAAGAATTGTCTAAAGTTATAAAGTATGAAATATCTAATGAAGCATATGATAATAAAAAATTCCATGCACTTGTGACAGTGATTCGATTGCCTCTCATTGGCGATGGTCATTGCCCAGCATTTGTGTGGTGCAAATGTTAAACTTGCCACTCGTCAGCTCAAGTGATTCTGTACTGAGCTAAGTTAGTTATGCACAGGATAAGGTCACATCAACATTGGGTGCCAGATGTGTCTTATTTTTAATCAATGTTTCCTTTGATTATTATCTTATAAACTTTTAAAATCTCAAGTGTTATATTATCTTGCCAAACACCCACATCCTTCCATTTAAAAAGGGCAGGGAAATGTTTTACTCTTGTGTAAAAGAAGTGTTGCTTTACAACCAGGGTGTATGCAACGCTTTTGTGTTGATAAAAACAACATTTTTGAGATTGTAGACATGCTTGCCAAGCTGGTGGGTTTGGTAGCAAACGTTTCATCACCCTGCCAGGTAACATCATCAGTGTGCCTCCAGTGAAGCGTCAGTGTTCTGTCCCACTTGTTATTTATATGCCTAGGTTTGTTGGGCTGTTTGGTACCACTCCCGGTTCTGTTTCTCAGTGGTTTGTACACAGGGTCTAATTCAATGCATTTATTGGAGTTCCAGTTACAATACCAGACCTCCAGGAATTCCCTAGTGTGTTTGTTTGGCTAATGCGATTATGGGTGTGTTGTCCCAGTCGAATTCACATCCCTCATTGTCAGTGTGTAGCGAAACAAATGAGAATTGGTCGTGTCTCTTGGTGGCTAGTTGGTGTTCGTATATCTGTCCCTTCCTGGACATAATCATAAAACGCAAAAACAACGGACAAGTCCAGACTAGCATATATAGAAAGACCACACATATGGACCAAATACACAATTACACTAGCAACCGGCCCAATGCCGACAAACAGAGCTGCATCAGGACGCTATATTTAAATAGAGGCACGACACATTGCAGCGACCCAGAACTATGCAAAGCAGAACATGAACACCTATACAGAATCTTCAAAAATAGATACCTGAAAAGCACAATCTGCCATTACCTCCAAGACAGACCACAACAGGAAGACAGTACACGACCAGACTCACTAATCACCCTACGTACATCAGGGACATTTCAGAGATGACCACAAGAATACATAGACCCCTAGGTATCAGGGTAGCCCACAAACCAACAATCACCGTGTCAGCTCCTTACAAACAAAAGGATCCCATACCCAAAACCGGTGTAATATACAAAATACCCTGCACAGACTGAGAAACACTACATAAGCTAATCCAGAAGAAAACTGACAATATGGATACATGAACACCGCCTAGCCACCAAGAGACATGACCAATTCTCACTTGTCCGTATTTAGTGAGACAATGAGGGACATAAATTCGACTGGGACAACACAGCCATAAATCGCACTAGCCAAACAGAGACACGCTAGGGAATTCCTGGAGGTCTGGTATTCTAACCAGAACTCCATCAATAAACATATTGAATTAGACCCTGTGTACCAAACCACTAAGAAACAGAACCGGAAGTGGTACCAAACAGCCCAACAAACGTAGGCATATAAATAACAAGTGGGACAGAACACCAATGCTTCACCAGAGACACACTGACGATGTTACCTAGCAGGGGCTTGAAACGTTTGCAACCAAACCCACCGGTTTGTCTACAACCTCATCCACAACCTGAGCTACAAATCTTTGAAAATATTAAACATACATTTTTGTTTCTGCCTTAACTTGTACTACTGGACATTCTTGCTGATGATCATTTGAATCCAGTGAGAAATTAAACATTTTAAAGTACAGCAATATTTACTTATCTTTCCTTCATTTTTTTTTCTGGTAAAAGTGTTTTAAAAGACAAGAAAAGTCTGTTGCAAACCAGTTACTTTATCACCAATATATGTCTGACAATTGACTGCACTAAGATTGCTCTCGCAACAAAGTTTTGAGCCAAAAACACCCATGTGTGTTTTTGTGATGAGATGTAAAAGATAGTGGAGGAAGAGAAAAAAATATCAGCCTTACCTCAAAAAAAAAACTTGCAGCTGGACAGAATTCCATACAGATAAACCATTTAAAACCTGGTTATCCAAGTTTCAAAAAGTTATTTGCTAAGCACCACAATCAGAAAGAGACTCATCTTGCGCTACGAGGAGTTTGTCATATCAGCACAATACTGATGGAAGTAATTAAACTGTCTGGCTGCAGGAATGGTCTGTCAAATTGTGTTAAACAAATTGTGAAATTTTTTTTAGCAAGTTTAGGAGACAGAACAGGGGTAGCAGTGGTGGTGTGTTGTTTGTCAAACTGGAGGCCTGTGACCAGTGGTGTGCTGCAAGGATCAGTACTGGGTCCACTTCTCTTTGACATATCAAAAAAAATCATGTATAAAATTTATGAAAATAAATCTTTTGGGCATGAATATAGGAGGCTTGGTTAAGTTTGCAGATGACACCAAAATTGCTGGTGTGGTGGACAGTGAAGAAAGTTCTCTCACGAGTACAATGGGACCTTGATCAGATGGGGTCATGGGGAGCAGATGGAGTTTACTTTAGATAAATATGAGGTGCTGCATTTTGGTAAGATAAATCAGGGCAAGACTTACGCAGTTAATGGTAGGGCCCTGGGGAGCATTGCTGAACAGAGACCTTGGGGCGCAGGTGCATAGTTACCTGAAGGTGGAGTCACAGTTAGACAGGGTAGTGATGGCAGCTTTTGGCATGCTTGCCTTTACTGGACAATGCATTGAGTAGAGGAGTCGGGAGGTCATGTTACAGCTATACAGGATATTGATAAGGCAACTTTTGGAGTACTGCGTTCATTTCTGGTCTCCCTGCTTTAGGAAAAATCTTGTGAAACTTGAAAGGGTTCAGAAAAGATGTATGAGGATGTTGCTGGGCTTGGAGGGTTTGAGCTATAGTTGAGAGAGTGATCGGGAATTGGGGTCTCAGATTAATGGTTACTCAGGAGTTAGACCATTTTCCCTGGAGCAGAGGCAGACGGGTGACCATAGAGGGTTATAAAAATCATGAGACACACAGATTTAAGGTGAGAGGGGACAGATTTAAAAGGGATGTAAGGGGCAACTTTTTCAGAGAATCTGGTGAGTGTATGGAATGTGCTGTCAGAGGAAGTGGTGGAGGCTGGTACAGTTACCACATTTAAAAGGCATCTGGATGGCTATATGAATAGGAAGGGTTTACAGGGATTCTGGGGAAAAGCACATAAAATAAAACAAACAAACAAAGTCACCAGCAGAGCAGTGCTGCACATAAAGAGCCACCTTTCAGATGATATTTCTAACAGCCAGATAGTCATTGCTGCAGCATAGATGCAAGCGGTGTCATAAAGATCCTGCAGAATCCTGGACCAACTCCAATGGAATTTCCTGAGAGAATTTGAAGTCAGACATCACACGAAACCAAGTTATCGTCCAACAGGTTTATTTGAAATCACAAGCTTTCGGAGCATAGCCCCTTGGTCAGGGGAAGAACACTTCAGCTGACAAAGGGGCAGTGCACCGAAAGCTTGTGATTTCAAATAAACCCGTTGGGACTATAACCTGGTGTTGTGACTTCTGACTTTGTCCACCCCAGTCTAACACCGGCACCTCCGCATCGTGGAAATTCAAAGATTCAGATGTTCAATTCTCTGCACCTGGAAACCTTTAGGAACAGACTTCAGATGCTTCTGCTGCAATTAATTTCTAGTTATCCACAAAACGTTACAAGTTTAAAAACAGTCTAACTCCTGAGTAACCATTAACCTGAGACCCCAATTCCCGATCACCCTCTCAACTACAACTCCCCAGAATCCAGACCTAATAACACCCACCCACCTCTTGGTCCCGCTGCTGAATCTGATAGGTTAGGAGTGAAACTATCCGATACATTCCATAAGTCACCTCTCACTTACTAATATATACTCATCATTTCACGGGAGCTTTTAAAGTGTGTGTAGCTGGACATTTAAAAAAATAATCACAGAATACGGTAACAATTGGCTTGAAAAAAGGAGTCATGGTAGACTTCCCACAAGTATCCTGCACCAAATAGTTAAATTTAAGGTAGACTCAACACTTCGAAAAAGGAGCGGTCATTGGAATTTCCTGCCAGAAACACAGATCTGTCTCAACAAAGATCTAACTGATTCTGTGATTGCCACTCCTTTTGGGCGGGCATTTGGTCTGCTATGATAAACAGACCAGCTGCCTGTCCTTTCAAGTTCATACAAATCATGACCTTGGTTAACAGGGTGATAAGTGCACAGTGTACATTTTCAGTGATAATTTGTGCAGAGAAAAACAAGACCAAAGTTTTACCAATAATTGTACTCATCTCTCATCAGGTATCTACATAATAGCCGCAAGGGTCTTGTGGAGCAATGCAAGTGTTTCTCTGAGCCAGAGGTCTGAGTTCAACTTCCACTTCTTCCAAAAGTTGGTTGATTAGAGTAACTACACAACAGCAACACGGTAAAAATCACCCAATTAAAATTTTTCAAAAATGTGCCATTCACACTTATTTTTAAAAAAAAAATGATTGTACGCAACCCACAAGATGATAGACAGGCACAGAGCATCCAGTCAGGCTCTGTGTGTAATACACTGTATCACAGCATACATACTCCTTACCCCACAGGAAACAATGCAGTTTCCTGGGAGAAGCACACGCTGAAAAAAAACTAAAGTAACTTGGAGGGGAGAAAAGGTTCCTTTTTCTGACCCAATCAAGCGATTGAAACTGGAGTAGATCAGAACACTTGCTCTGATAACTATGCACTGTGCGTACCTCTTATATCAAATGGTGGTTTCCCCACCATCACCAGCCAAAGCAAAATCATTTCAGGGGATCAGTCAACTTGGAACAAGCATTCAGGCTCCTCCTTAGCTGGTTCGCTGGAGCACAGAAATAAGTATCTCATGGATTTGTTCTTATGCTGCAAGTATCCAGAAACTGAAGCCTTAAATGGCAGGCATCCCTCAGCTACATCCTGTCATTAAAGATGAATATGATCTCAAAAGGATCTCCTCTGATAAAGAGTTAGAGTTAAAACAAGAGGCTGGACAGACTTTTTTCACTGGAGCATAGGAGGTCAAGGTGTGACCTCAGGTTTATAAAATCATGAGGGGCATAGATGAGGTCATTAACAAGGGTCTTTTCCCTGAGGTGTGAGAGTTCCAAACTAGGGGCCAAAATTTTAAGGAAAGAGGAGAAAAATTTAAAAAAGGGACCAGAGGAGCAACTTTTTCCACAGAGTGGTTTGTATGTGGAATGAACTGCCAGAGGAAGTGGTAGATGCAGGTACAGTTACAGCATTTAAAAAACATTTGGACAGGTACATGAATAGCAAAGGGTTAGTGGAATATGAACCAAATGCAGGCAAGTGGGACTTGTTTAGTATGGGAATCTTGGTCAGCATGGATGAATTGGACTGATGGGTCTACTTCCATGCTGTATGACTCGATGGTTAAACCTAAACTATACCCTGCAAACTTACATGCAAAAGAGTTCTGGGTTTGTGCTTGTTCTGCTCTTGGCCCTTTTCCAACTGAAATCTGCTTTCAGTTTTCTACCATCCGCATTTAGAAATTTAAAAAAAAAGTGTTTTGCACTTTGTCTACCCAATGACCGTCCATTCTGTTCACAGAAGCACTACTTTAAGGTGCTCAATAACAGCAAAGCATCACCCTGGTTCAAGAGGATTAGAGTATCACTTAACATGATAATATTGCGATTTGAACAGGAAACAGAATGAAGGGCAAAAAAAGACAGCCAGAGCCAAAACAGCATAAGTAAATGAGAGATTTCATAGGAGGTTTACAATTCAAACTACTTGGAGACCACACAGTCCTGATAGGGCATGGAGAGGTGAGTAAAAACTTGTTCTGCTAATGTGTTTTTTCTGTGCTATGTAATCTCCTTTGGACAACTGTAGAGTTTTGGATAACAAGGTGTAGAGCTGGATGATCACAGCAGGCCAGGCAGCATCAGAGGAGCAGGAAAGTTGAAGTTTCAGGTCAGGACCCTTCCTCAGAAATGTCCATTTCTGAGGAAGGGTCCCAACTTGAAACGTCAACTTTCCTGTTCCTCTGATGCTG
>NW_025977506.1:0-6935 GCF_021869965.1 Rhincodon typus | reverse complement strand
ATGGGATCTATCCCAGAATATTGAGAGAGGCAAGAGAACAAATTGCTTGAGCATTGACAGGTATCTTTGTATCCTCTTTGGCTGCAGATGAGATCCCAGAGGACTGGAGAATAGCCAATGTTATCCCATTGTTTAAGAAAGGTAACAGGGATGATCAAGGAAATTACAGGCCTGTGAGTCTCACATTGGTGGTAGGGAAATTAGTGGAAAAGATTCTCAGGGACAAGATCTATACGCATTTAGAAGTAAATGGACTTATTAGTGATAGACAACATAGTTTTGTGCAGGGGCCTCACTAACTTGATTTGAGTTTTTTGAGGAGGTGATGAAGATGATTGATGAGAGAAAAGCAGTTGATGTTGTCTACATGGACTTCAGTAAAGTCTTTGACAAGGTCCCTCATGGCAGACAGGCACAAAAGGTGAACTCACATGGTAGCAGAGTGAGCTGGCAAGCTGGATACAGACCTGGCTTAGTCATAGGAGACAGAGGGTGGTGGTGGAAGGATGCTTTTCGGAATGGAGGGTTGTGACTAGTGGTGTTCCACAGGGATCAGTGCTGGGACATCTACATAAATGATTTGGAAGAAAACATAGCTGGGTCTAATTTGTACGTTTGCGGACGATACAAAGATTGGTGGAGTTGTGGATAGTGAGGAGGATTGTCAGAGAATAGAACAGAATATACATCAGTTGGAGGCATGGGCAGAAAAGTGGCAGGCAGAGTTTAATCTGGACAAATGTGAGGTGATGCATTTTGGAAGGTCAAGTACAGGTGGAAATTATAAATGAATGGCAGAACCCTGAGGAGTATTGATATGCAGAGGGATCTGGGTGTGCAGGTCACAGATCGCTGAAGGTGACAGCGTAGGTAGATAAGGTAGTAAAAAGGTCCTATGGCATGCTTGCCTTCATTGGAAGGGGCATTGAGTATTAGGATAGCCAAGTTATGCTACAGCTTTATAGAGCCTTAGTTAGATCACACTTGGAAAATTGCATACAGTTCTGATCACCACACTACCAGAAAGATGTGGATCTTTGGGGAGAGTACAGAAAAGGTTTACAAGGATGTTGCCTGGTATGGGGATTTTAGCTATGAAGAAACTTCAGAGAGTTCAGTGACAGCCAAACTGTTGGTACATCAATGGTTCCACTATACAACTGGAGTGTGACTTCTTATCGGGACCAGTGATATTCAGCATATTTAAGAAATTACCTCTGAAGAGCACAGAGGCTCACTGGTAGCACTGCTGCCTCACATGCCAGGGACCAGGTTCGATTCCAGCCTGAGGCAACTGTCTGTGTGGAGTCTGCACATTCTCCCCGTGTCTGCATGGATTTCCTCTGGGTGCTCCAGCTTCCTCCCAGAGTCCAAAGATGTGCAGGATAGGTGGATTGGCCATGAGAAATGTAGGGTTATAGGGGTAGTGTGGGATGCTCTTGGAGGGTTGGGCTGAACAGCCTCTTCTGCACTGGAGGGATTCTGTAGTTCTAATGAAATAGCATGAGTGAAAGCTTTCATATAATTGCAAAAAGTCCAGTTGAGGCTAGAAGAGATGCAACAATTGCAGGAACTGGTTCCGGGTATTTTTCCAACATGTGCAGTTACCAGAGAAATATCTCTCAGCAGAGGTCTTTCGACAACCAGGCGTTAGGGACACTGAAGTCAATAAATGTGGAGCTGGAAAAGCACAGCAGGTCAGACAGCATCCATGGAGGCCTCTGACCTGCTGTTCATCTCCAGCTCCACATTTATTGACTCTAGTATCCAGCATCTGCAGTCCTTACTGTCTCCATTAGGGATACCAAAACTCTACAAATGAAAACAGTTGAAAAGAGGCGGTGGAGAATCTGAGACAACAAGGTGCAGGGCTGGTTGAACACAGCAGGCCAAGCAGCATCATAGGAGCAGAGAGGTGGTTGTCGTGTCTTTCATCAATTGAGCTCAGGAAGCGAATTGAGAGTGAAGTAAAGGAGCACAAAAGCTGAGGCTGAAGGAGTTTGAGTGTTATTGTATGAAAAGCGGAATTCTGATGAGGACGTGAATACATCCTTATAGACTTGCAGATGAAAAATGAAAAATGCTACTGTTTGTGGTCTACATAAATGATTTGGAGGAAAATGTAGCTGGTCTAATTTCTTTCTTTATTCATTCACGGGATGAGGGCGTCGCTGGCTAGGCAGCATTTATTGCCCATTCCTAATTGCCCAGAGGGCAGTTAAGAGTCAACCACATTGCTGTGGGTCTGGAATCTCACGTAGGCCAGACCAGGTAAGGATGGAAGTTTCCTTCCCTAAAGGACAAATTGCTAAGTTTGTAGACGATACAAAGATTGGTGGAGTTGCGGATAGTGAGGAGGATTGTCAGAGGATACAGGAGGATATAGATCAGTTGGAGGCATGGGCAGAAAAATGACAGATGGAGTTTAATCTGGACAAATGTAAGGTGTTGCGTTTGGCAGGTCAAATACAGATGGAAATTAGACAGTGAATGGCGAAACCCTTAGGAGTATTGTTATGCAGAGGGATCTGGGTGTGCAGGTCCACAGATCACTAAAGGGGCAGCACAGGTAGACAAGGTAGTAAAAAAGGCCTATGGCATGCTTGCCTTCATTGGAAGGGACTTGAAGATAAGTACAGGCAAGTTATGCAGCAGCTTAATTGAACTTTAGTTAGGCCACACTTGGAATATTGTGTACTGTTCTGGTCCCCACATTACCAGAAGGATGTGGATGCTTTGGGGAGAGTACAGAAAAGGTTTACCAGGATGTTGCCTGGTATGGGGGATTTTAGCTACAAAGAAAGGTTGAATAGACTGGGTATGTTTTCACTGGAATGCAGGAGGTTGAGGGGCAACCTGGTAGAAGCTTATAAGATTGTGAATGGCATGGATAGAGTAGAAAGCATGAAGCATTTTTCCAGGGTGGAGGGGTTAATTACAAGGGGACACAAATTCAAGGTGTGAATGGGGACATTTAAAAGAGATGTGTCAGGCACATTTTTCACACAAAGGGTGGTGAGTGCCTGGAACACGCTGCCAGATGTGGTGGTGGAAGCAGACACAATAGCCACACTCAAGAAGCACCTGGATGAATGCATTAATAGGAAGGGAATAGAGAGATAGGGATCCTGTAAGTGCAGACAGTTTTAGTATGGAAGGGTAAAATGTGTTGGCGCAGGCCTGGAGGGCTAAAGGGCCTATTTCTGTGCTATATTGTTCTTTGTTCTTCGAGCAATTGATAATCAGATAGTGATGCCACCCAAAGAGACGACATGAGTAGCCCAGGAAGTTCCCATGGCAGGATGGATAATGACAACCTTATTCCCAGGAGCTATTCCTTTAAGGACATTACAGCTAGATATTTCAGTGACAAGGAGATAGCAAGAACTGCAGATGCTGGAGTCAGAGACAATACAGTGTGGAGCTGGAGGAACAAAGCAGGTCAGACGGCATCAGAGGAGCAGGAGAGTCAACATTTCAGGCTTAGACCCATCAGCAGGTGTATCCTGTGGGTATCTGTGACATAATGCTTTCATTATGGTTTTGAGAGGCTGATGGTACGTCTCCAAAGGTCCCAATGTTTGTGGATAATAGTTGGGAGACTTCAACTGTTTTATACCCAGATTGCTCACTATGTCCTGTAACCCTGATCATGTTGTATTTCAACTGGTAGTCCATAATGAGAAAAAATTTGCGTTAACATTTCTATTCCAACCTTTGTTGTGTAGTTTATTTGAATGATGTTGTTGTGTACTGTAACACATGAGAAGAGTATGTAAGGCAATTAAAGGACCTGTTTAAGCAATTATAATTCAGTGATCTACAAATAAACCTAGACAAAACGTAAACAAAGAACAAAGAAAATTACAGCACAGGAACAGGCCCTTCGGCCCTCCAAGCCTGCACTGACATGCTGCCTGTCACAACTAAACCCCGCTAACATTCCAGGGACTGTATCCCTCTAGTCCCATCCTATTCATGTATTTGTCAAGATGCCCTTTAAAAGTCACTATAGTATCTACTTCCACTAAACCGCACCCCCCAACCCCCGGCAGCGAGTTGCAGGTACCCACCATCCTCTGTGATAAAAACTTGCCTCGTACATCACCTTTAAACCTTGCCCTTCGCACCTTAAACCCATGGCCCCTAGTAACTGACTCTTCCACCCTGGGAAAAAGCTTCTGACTGTCCAGTCTGTCCATGCCCTTCATAATCTTATAGGCCTCTATCAGGTCGCCACTCAACCTCCGTCGTTCCAGTGAGAACAACCCAAATTTCTCCAACCTGTCCTCATAGCTAATGCCCTCCATACCAGGCAACATTCTGGTAAAGCTTTTCTGTACCTTTTCCAAAGCCACCATATCCTTCTGGTAGTGTGGCGACCAGAATTGAACATAATATTCCAAATGCAGCCGAACTAAGGTTCTATATACCTGCCAATTTTTAAACTCAATGCCCCAGCCAATGAAGGCAAACATGCCATATGCCCTTGATGACTACCTTCTCCACCTGGGTTGTCACTTTCAGTGACCTGTGTACCTGTGCACCCAGATCCTTCTGCCTATCAGTACTCTTAAGGGTTCTGCCATTTACTGTATATTTTCCATCTGGATTAGACCTTCCAATATGCATTACCTCACATTTTTCTGGATTAAGGTCCATCTGCTATCTTTCTGCCCAAGTTACCAACCGATCTATATCCTTTGATGGTCCTCATCGCTATTCGCAATTCCACCAGCCTTTGTGTCATTGGCAAACTTACTAATCAGACCAGTTACATTTTCCTCCAAATTATTTATATATTTATCAAATAGCAAAGGTCCCAACACTGATCCCTGAGGAACACCACTTGTCACAGCCCTCCATTCAGAAATGCACCCTTCCACTGCTACCTTCTGTCTTCTATGACCGAGCCAGATTTTTATCCATCTTGCAAGCTCACCTCTGACACTGCGACTTTACCTTCTGTATTAGCCTGCCATGAGGGACCTTGTCAAAGGCCTTACTGAAGTCCATGTATAAAACATCCACTGCCCTACCCTTATCGATCATCTTCGTCACTTCCTCAAAAACTCAACCAAGTTAGTGAGACACGACCTCCCCTTCACAAAACTACGATGCCTCTCCCTAATACGCCAACTGATTTCTAGGTGGGAGTAAATCCTGTCTCGAAGAATCCTCTCCAGTAATTTCCCTACAACTGACATCAGGCTCACCAGCCTGTAATTAGCTAGATTATCCTTGCCACCCTTCTTAAACAAAGGAACACCATTGGCTATTCTCCAATCTTATGGTACCTCCCCTGTAGCTAGTGAAGATACTAAGATTTCCCTCAAGGCCCCAGCAATTTCCTCCCTTGCTTCTCTCAGTATTCTTGGGTATATCCCATCAGGCCCTGGGGACTTGTCTACCTTAATGTTTTTCAAAACCTCCAATACCTCCTCCCTTTTAATCTCAACATGACCCAAACTATCTACACACCCTTCTCCAGATTCATCATCCACCAAGTACTTCTCTGTGGTGAATGTTGACGCAAAGTACTCATTTAATACCTCGCCCTTTTCCTCTGGCTCCACACATAAATTTCCTTCCCTGTCCTTGAGTGGGCCAACCCTCTCCCTGGCTACCCTCTTGCTCTTTATATATGTATAAAAAGCCTTGGGATTTTCCTTAATCTTGTTGGCCAATGACTTTTCATGACCCCTTTTAACACTCCTGACTCCTTGTTTAAGTTTCTTTCAACTTTCTTTGTATTCCACCATTGCTTCGTGTGTTCCCAGCCTCCTAGCCTTGATAGATGCTTCCTTTTACTTTTTGATTCGGCTCACAATATCTGTCGTTATCCAAGGTTCGCTAAACTCGCTTCACTTATCCTTCATTCTTACCAAGGTACAACTTACACTTGAAAGCCTCCCACAAAGCATATGTTGATTTGCCCTCAAACACCTGTCTCCAATCTACATTCTTCAGTTCCTGCCTAATATTGTTGTAGTTAGCCTTCTCCCAATTTAGCACCTTCAACTGACAACTACACCTATCGTTATCCATCAGTACCTTAAAGCTTACTGAATTGTGATCACTGTTCCTGAGCAGCTCCCCTACTGAGGCATCGACCACCTGACCAGGCTCATTCCCCAATACTAGGTCCAGTACAGCCCCTCTCCTACTTGGAGTATCTACATACTGTTTCAAGGGGCCCTCCTGGATGCTCCTTACAAACTCTGCCCCATCCGAGCCCCAAGCACAAACTGAGTCCTAGTCAATATATGGGAAGTTAAAATCACCCACAACAACAACCCTGTTACTTTTACATCTTACCAAAATCTGCCTACGTCACTTGACAACAGCCCTCCATAAACCACCTTCTGGAAGCAGTGACTGCACTGATGCAGCTCTTCCCCACATCAGCCAATCGGCATCACCACTCTGCTGCCCTCTTCCAGGTACTTACCTTTACTTGAACACGGAGGATGTCTTGATGAAGTCCACCTTCTGGAAGCAGTGACTGCACTGATGCAGCTCTTCCCCACATCAGCCAATCGGCATCACCACTCTGCTGCCCTCTTCCGGGTATTTCCCAAAGTGAGGATATCTTGCCTGGGACACATTTCAGAGCAAAGGGAAGTGTTGCCAAGAATAGCAAAAGGAAAGGCTCTAATCTAATTCTCCAATCCTAAAACTATACAGAATATTGTGAGATAACAAGGTGTAGATCTGGATGAACACAGCAGGCCAAGCAGCATCAGAGGAGCAGGAAAGCTGACGTTTCGGGCCTAGACCCTTCTTCAGAAAACAAAGTGTAGAGCTGGATGAACACAGCAGGCCAAGCAGCATCAGAGGAGCAGGAAAGCTGACGTTTCGGGCCTAGACCCTTCTTCAGAAAACAAAGTGTAGAGCTGGATGAACACAGCAGGCCAAGCAGCATCAGAGGAGCA
>NW_025977505.1:4275-6935 GCF_021869965.1 Rhincodon typus | reverse complement strand
CTGGGTGCCAGTGAAAACAGTAAAATCTTTCACTGTCCAACAGTTTATTCACAGATGTCCCTCACAGATGAAAAATCCCTTGTCCATGTCTGCTCGGATTCTGGATACAGAGGCTACTGGTCACAAGTGACCATATGTTTCGTGCAGGAGGACTTCCCTGAAATTGACATCAGTGGCTGCAGTTTCCAGATAAAAAAAATCCAATTTGGGATGGACAGAGCTAGGCCAGTCTGCAAGTCACTTTCTCTGTCACACACTCCATCTCTCTCTCTCTCTCTCTCTCTCCCCCTCTGTCACACACACTGTCTCCCTCTCTTTCACTGTCTCACACACCAACTTTCTGTCTGTCTGTCTCTCTCTCTCTCTCCATTCCACACACCGTTTCTCTCTGCCACACACATTGACTCTCTGTTTCTCTGTTTCTCTCTCTCTTTCTCTCTCTCGCTCTCTATCACAGTCACTGTGTTTCTCCCTCTGTCTGTGTCACACACACCATCTTTCTGTCTCTCTTTCTCCATCCCACACACCGTCCCACACTCTCTTTCTCTCTCTCTCTGTCACATACCTTGTCTCTTTGTCTCTTTCTCTCTCGCTCCCTGTCACAGTCACTGTCTTTCTCTATCTCTCTCTTTGTCACACACCGTCTCTCTCTCTCTCTGTCACACACTCACTCACCGTCTCTCTTTCTCATCTCTTTCTGTCACTTCCTCACTGTCTCTGTCACACCCTCAATCTCTCTCTGTCAGCCCCTCTCTCTGTCTCTCACTCTCTGTCTGACAAACACACACTCTTTATCATACCCTCTCTCTCTGTCACACTCTATCACTTCCACTTTCTGTCTCTCTCTGTCACACTTTCTCATTCTGTCTCTGCCTTTCTCTCTCTTTCTCTATCTGTCACAATCTATCTCTCCGTCTGTCTTTCTCTGTCATTTGCTCTCCCTCTTTCTCTGTCACACTCTCCCTCCCTCTCTGACCCTCTGTCTGTCACTCTACTTCTCTGTCACACTCTCTCACAATGTCACTCTCTGTTTGTCACTCTCACTGCATCTGTTTCTCTCTGTAAGTTTCTCTCTCTGTCTTTCTTTGTCACAGATTCTCTCTGTCACACTCTCTGTCTCTCTGTCTTTCTCTGTGACTGTCTTTGTCTCTTTGTCACACACTCTGTCACTTCCTCTGTCTCTGCCACGCATTCTCTCTATGTCAAACGCTGTCAGAATCTATTTCTCCCTCTCTCACTGTCACACACTTTGTCACTCTCTCTCTCTCATTCAGTGACATATTCTCTCACAGTGCCACTCTTTCTTTCTGTTACACTCTGTCACGCTCTTTCAATGTCTCTCTCTCTCTGTAATTTTCTCTCTCTCTATCTCTGTTGCACACCGTCTCTTTCTCTCTCCCTCTGTCACACTCTCTCTGTAAGGAGGTTTCTTCACCATCATTGCAAGGTCTATCCCCGTGTTTTTTCTTGTTCCCCCAAACGCTGTTTAAACGCTTCCCCAGGGATGAATTTCTAATCCTGGGTCGTTGCTGATTTTCTCAGTCACGAAGTGAGTGTGACTAACATTTTATCCTTGTCCTTCTGTTCCTAGCTCCAGTCACCTTGGACCCTAATACAGCCCATCCTGCCCTTCTCCTGTGTGAGGACCTGAACACTGTGAGAAACATGAAGAATCGGCAGCAGCTTCCCAACAATCCGGAGAGATTTGATCGCTGTGTCTCTGTTCTGGGATCAGAGGGATTCACATCAGGGAAACATTCCTGGGAGGTGGAGGTGGGGAACAAGACTGACTGGGATATGGGTGTGGCCAAGGAATCCATCAACAGGAAGGGAGATGTCGAACTGTATCCTGGTAACGGATACTGGACAGTGATTCTGAGAGAGGGGAATAAATACTTGGCTGGTGAAGATTCATGGAAACGTTTAGAGCTGCGTGTGAAACCGAGGAAGATCCAAGTCTGTCTGGATTATGAGGGAGGGAAGGTGTCCTTTTATAACTCAGAGAACAAGACACATATCTACACTTTCACTGAGACATTCACTACGAAACTCCATCCTTACTTCAGTCCATTTCTTACTGAAGGGAATAAAAACACAGAGCCTCTGAAGATCTGTCCACGGAGAGTAACAATCCAGGAGGATGAGGGATTCATCTCTTCATCCAAATAAAGACTCTTCTTGTAAGGAGAGAGGGGAAGATCCCACACATTGCGTCACTGGATGAGGGAGGGTAAGATCCCACACACTGGGTCATTGGGTGGGGGAGGGGGAAGCCCCCATTCTCTGATTTTGGTTCCGGGGAGAGGAGGGTGGGGACTGGTTCTGGGGATGGGGCTTTCCCCTGAGTCACTGTGTGAGCTGGTGCCTGGGGCGGAGTGGGGCCCTGAACCAGCGGGACCCTGACTGATGCTCGGAGTTGTCACTGCTTGTCAGCTCTGCCTGCTCTGCTCGAAAGAGCACGGGGGCCTGAGCAAGGACGGGAGGCAATCGAGTCTGTGCTCCCACCAATATGTCACTGTCACTGGCTGAGGAGAGGGCCCGGGCTGCCATGGTAACCAGAGTCAGGGATGGTTGAGGAAGTGAGCTGGATGTCACTGGGAGAACAAGTCCGACATGTGTCCTTGGAGAAGCTCCAGCTCATGGGCAAAGCCATCGAGAAC
>NW_025977505.1:0-3475 GCF_021869965.1 Rhincodon typus | reverse complement strand
ATGTGTCCTTGGAGAAGCTCCAGCTCATGGGCAAAGCCATCGAGAACCTTCATGCAGTGCCTGGCCCTGGCTGTGGTCGCGGTGTTGATGGGCCTCAGGCGTGTGAAGCTCTCCTGTCTGAGCTGACCCCTGTTCGGCTGGAATTCCTCATCGGTGCCAGGCCCTGAAACCTCCCACAGGAGCTTGGTCCCCAACCTGAGCCTCTCTCAGAAATGCCCTTCGTGCCATTTCACTCTGTACAGAGGGGCTTTCCTGAGTGTGTTCCTCCTCTTCCATTATCTGAAGGAGCTGCAACTCCATTTCTGGATCCAATTCAGCCCCATACTCCTGTCTTTGATCACCCAGTACAGAGGGGACCAGGCAGATTGGGAGACCTCTTCATGGGCCTACTCCTGGGCCTGGCCAAAATGGCCCTCAGCAGCTCCAGGCAGCGGGCAGTCAACGGTTATATTTTCCCTGACTGTCTGACCCTGTTCCTTGGCTAGTCCGTGCCCGAGTGTCCCTGGAGATCAAGCACATGGTGTCCATGGGTACACTTCAGGCCTTCAGTGACCGGTAGGTACAGGGGGACACTGGACTGGGTCATTTATCCCAGAAATGCCATTTTAATTCTATTTAAATTTCCTATAAAGTCATGCTTTTGTCTGTTGCAGTGGGTCAGTAATGCCATTTTTAAATATAGATGGTGACAATGCTGTGGCTTTAAGAGGTGTATTTTCTCCTGGTTTCTGTGAAGGGAGAGATTGATTGAGAGGTGATGAGCAGTCTATAATAAAGTAAACAGCTTGTGAGGTCTTGGTTTTTTTAAATTTGGTACAATAGAATCAGCCTGCCAGCTCTCACAAAACCAGGATTTTTCATTATTTCAGCAGCAATTGCTGTTGGCATCTCAAAGAAGTGGAAATTATTTTTGCCCCTCTCTTGATTACAGCCAAAAGCTGGAGGTTTTGTTCCTGACAGGCTGGATTGCATATGAGACAAATCTATGTTCTGAATTTGCCTTTTGCCAAGGGTGTGTTAATACGTTTTACTATATTAGATCAGTCAATTAATAATAATTACTGTATCTATTATTCTGTTAAGTTTTTCAATAGAATTGAGTTATTCGAATTCCTTCTTTCTTTCATTGTATTTTAATTACAGTGTTTGAAAAAATTGTGTTTTGCTTAATGTTGAGTAGTTTGATCAACTGAATTGAATTCAGAACACTGCACCATACATTAACCTTTAAATTAAGAAAATATGAGGGTCTCAGCTACCTTCTTAATATATGAAGAGGGGGTCTGGTCTGGTCCATAAAAAGATTCCATTATTTTTGGATTTTTCACAAAGTTATAAATAGACCCAAACTGAAACTGGAGTTGTTGAGTCAGGAATTGTGTGTGTAATTTTGCAAATAAATGGTTAAAAAAGTGTGGAAATATTGGTTCCAGTTCTATCCGGTTCATCAAGTTACTTTCCGGAATCGAACATTTTGGAGGAGATTACCACGAGTCCTTCACAGAAGAAGCATTGGTTGGTGTAGTTCCCAGGACAGAGACAGTCATTGTGATCACTGTGCCCTGTTAGGTAAGACTGTCTCAGGGAGGGGTTGTAGTACAATGTCCTCTTACTGCTATGATGTGTTGCTGCTTTGCTGGTAGGCTTCAAATGTTTCACAAATAAAGTTTAAATTGATTTGATTGACACTGTATAGTCGTGTCTGGTTTAAGCACCTTGACCCCAGATCATATTTAGGAACACAGTCAATCATTTCACTAACAGCTGCTATGAGCTCCTCTAATCTGGTTCCAATCTTACCCATCCAGGCAGAGCCAGACATTCACCAGAAGTGGATTCTCTTGCCAATCCCCCAAAGATTTGTCCTTGACCTCTTCCCATTTCACAACCACGTGCTGCCTTGGTCACTTCCTTAAAAAAACATGTTAAGTTCCACATTTCTGCTGATGACACCCAGCTCGATCTCCCCACAACTCAGACAGTTACAGAGGGGATGCACCCTCTCACCTTCTGTAAAAAGATGATGCACAGACTCCTCCCCTTGAGAGTGAAATTTACAATATTGATTCTGTCCAACTTGATATTTTTCCAAATTCATTCTTGTGATAGGAGGTGTCACTGACAAGGGTAGTGTTTATTGTCCATCCCTTGTTATCCCTGATTGGATGGCTCTTCCAGGGAACTGGAACAGGTGTGATGGACTGAAAGGCCTCTTCCTGTGCTATCTGATACCATAATCAATCACAGTTTATTCAGAATGAGAATCACATTTGACAAATCCATCAGGAACCAATTCTCAATGTTAGCTGCAGACAGCAGAGCTGCTTTGTAAACCTGCAGAGAGAACATAGCCAGCAGATGCTGACCACACGTTGAGTTCACTCCTGTCCAGTCAGGAGTATGGAGAAATATTCCAATCACCAAGCTCTGGATGGATTTATCAGGATTCCTATTAGACAGGAGACATCAGCAGACGATGCAGCAAGAACAGATCACAAACAACATCGGAAAATCCTGGAAATACACAGTAGCTCAGACAGTAACTGTGGAGAGAGCAGGTAGCTCGATATCTGAACACTGCAGCCTTTGTCGGAACACCATCAGATCTTGCTGTTTTTTGGTGCTGTTTAATTCGCCATCACTTCTCCAGGAATGTCCACCTCCAGGAAGTTCCATTCCTCTGTTTGACGTGACCTTCCTTTGTCTCTGTTCCCTGCTCCCTCTCTCCCTCCTTGTGTTTGATTGGGTATGTGTCAATCAATGTGAGAGCCAGCAGATCTAACAGGAACTTTCACAGGGAAATGGGATAAATACATAAGAAGTTCCAAGGGAAAGTACAGGGTGAGAGAGATATTTGGATAGTTCTTTCCAAAAAGCTCCAAGCAGAAGAATGGGCCAAATGGCCTCCTTCTGTGCTGTAAGACTGTCTAAATCTATAACTGGAATGGGAGTGAGGTACCACTCATTAATAAAAGAGTAGAGCATTGAGTGAGCATGCCCCTTTCCTATCAGCTTAGAACAAAAAAAGAACAAAGAACAAAACAGCACAGGAACAGACACCTTCGGCCCTCCGAGCCTGCACTGCCACATTTTGCCCTTCCATATTAAAACTGTCTTCAAATACAGGATCCATATCCTTCTATTCCCTTCCTATTCATTTATTCATCCAGGTGCTTCTTGAATATTGCTGTTGAGTCTGCTTCCATCACCACCTCTGACAGTGCGTTCCAGGCATTCAACACCTGCTGCATGAAAAACATGCCTCGCGCATCTCTTTTAAACTTCCCCTCTTGTCCCTTGAACCTGTATCCCCCCCATAAATGACCCCTCCACCCTGGGAAAAAGCCTTATACTTAGCACTCTATTTGTGCTATTCACAATTTCATAAACGTTGATTAGGTCACCCCTCAACCTCTTGTGTTCTAATCAAAACAAACCCAATCTACCCAAGACAACAAGGTGCAGAGCTGGATGA
>NW_025977504.1:0-6936 GCF_021869965.1 Rhincodon typus | reverse complement strand
TACTGGCTCCATCCCCGCCTCTTCGACCTGTTTGTTTCCTCTCCACCTATCCTCTCCTCTATCCATCTTCTATCCGCCTCCCACTCTCTCCCTATTTATTTCAGAACCCCCTTCCCCTCCCCCTTTTCTGATGAAGGGTCTAGGCCCGAAACGTCAGCCTCTCTGCTCCTATGATGCTGCTTGGCCTGCTGTGTTCATCCAGCCCTGCACCTTGTTGTCTCGGATTCTCCAGCATCTGCAGTTCCTACTATCTCTAGCTCAATATCTCAGTCATTTTTACTGATGCAAGCCTTTATTTTCCTCCCCACGTTGTTTCAGTTCAGTTTTCTCTCCAATCAAACTGCAATGATTTGAATTTATATTCTCTAAGTTATTAATTTTGCAGCTGCTGCTTGTAGCCACTCCTGTCAGGATATGTCTCCTATATCTGCCTTGCACCATTTTCACATCTCCGCTGTAAGTCATTTGCAAGTGCTGTAGTCATCCAACTACTCCTATGTCAATCCCTGTTTCTGATGCCTCCATTTGCTCTTTTAGAAGCAATATCTGTAGAGTTTTGACTTTAATCAAACAGCAGAAATACTGATTTACTTTTCTCCAGGTCATTTTGTCGCATTCTTTTGGTGCTTGAATAAGCACAAAACATTGGTATCGCATCTGCCATTTTCTGTTATAAGTCCTAACACAACTTACACACTTGTTCCAGGGTGATTCTATCCACTTTAACTTTTGCTTTAGTTTATTCTAATGAATTCATTTTAACCACCGTTATTTTTGAATTCTAATATTAATATGCGTACATGTTCTAAGCTTTCAGATTTGAATTTGAGTCATGATATTTTGTAGGTCCTCTTTTGAATCTGCCATTTATGCAGTGTTGTTGGAGGACTACAAATTCATGTTCTTGCCTCAAATTTTTATCTCTGATGTAATCGGACTCTCTGAATAAATTTTCTGTACAGCTTTAATAATTCTGGTGACAGTACACAGCTTTGTTATACTCCTTGACTTAAAAAGTATCTGACCTTCTTCTAACCTGATGCTTGTTGCCTTGGTCTACGCATAAGCTCTGGAAAAATCTCGCATCCATACTGTCAGTGTCATGATTCAGCAATAATTCAGTTAGCTTTTGATGAAACACATTACACTTCACAGACCATGAAAAAGCTTTTTTTGAATGTTCGTATTTACTTCTAAATATGCTTTGATCATTTGTTCTTTGTTTAAATGTTTATTTTCTTGTTTTGACTGTAGGTCTGAATCCATATTATAAATTTCCGATTCAAATGTGTTACTATTTCTTTGCATTATGATTTTTCACTTTAATACAATGACTCTTTAGGCTTATTGCTGTAAAATGATTGCATTCCACTACTTTAAGTTTATTCAGTAATTTCACGAATAATGGATATCTCAAGTCACTTGGAATTAATCCTTCAGTAAATATTTCATTATGTTATGGCTTCTAATTCTGTTTCCCTAACAGTTTTTATTTCATGTTTTGCACAACTGCTAGCTCATTTTTATCATGTATTTTACTGTGCTTGAAATAGCTGTAAAAGCTCTTGTAGAGAGCAGAATGGATTATCAGAAAGCAACTGAGTTTGCCGATTAATAAATTATTAGAAGGGACTAAAATGTGCAGTTCTCTGTGGCCTACTGCGAAGTGTTTGCACTTCAAAAATATTGTGAATGCTTTGATTTTTTTTTCCTTAAGCAGGATAGCTGGGAGATTGTGGAAGGACTTCGAGATAATATGAGTAATATCCAAGAGCCTCCGAAGAAGGAAGGCTACTTGCTGAAGAAGAGAAAGTGGCCCCTTAAGGGCTGGCATAAGGTATGCTTTGTGTATAGTTGAGGCACTACTGTGGTAAGGCAATTGAACTCATTAAAAAAAAAAAGTTCTAAAAGTAAGCACTGATACGTCAGTAGATTCATGAGTGATGTATCCGTACTTTTTTGGTGCATATTATTTGTTTGTTTGTGTTTGTGTGTATATACGTGTGTAACATATACACATCTGCATTTCTATGTTCTGAGCAATACAGTATCAGGTTTAGATAGAAAATGACATTTGGTCTACCTAAACAAGTGACTCTCAAACCAGTTTTGACTGATGGACCACTTTCTTCTCAGCAATCCTATTCCACCCCCATTTTTAAAAAAATCTGAAATGTACTATATAATATTCGTAAATCATAGAATTCCTACAGTGCAGGAAGAGGCCATTGGGCCCATCAAGTCTGCACTGACATACCAAACAGCATCCCACACTATCCCCATGACCTCACATTTACCATGGGTAATCCATCTAAATTGCATATCCTTGGACACTATGGACAATTTAGCATGGCTAATCCACTAAACGGCACAACTTTGGACTGTGGGAAGAAACCAAAGCACATGGTAGAAACCCATGCATACAAAGGGAGAACATGCAAACTCTCCGTAGTCACCCAAGGCTGGAATTGAACCCAGGCCACTGGTGCTGAGAGGAAGCAGTGCTTACCACTAAGCCACCATGCAAGTGCTTCATGTAAAACATGCTTTTCGAGTTACAGATATTTACTTACATATATTTAATTACAGAATCCATATAGAGTAGATACGATGATCATCATCCTGCTCCTCTGTGCCTTCCCCTGAGCTGAAGTAACTAACTTAGTCTGTACTGCACATGTTGGGTGTCTCTCTGATCCTGCCTCCTAGCTCTTGCAGAACCTAAGTCTGCCTGTTCCCCTATCCACTTGGCCACTTAGAAGGCCAGCTCTCTTCAGTAAGGACTAGACAACCACCTGGCAGTTCTCTGCACATCCCTTGGGGTGAGAGCCACAGTAGTACTGATCTGCATTATTGTTTTGATGCAGTTCTAATGCACACAAATCACGTTTGTTAACACTAAAGCTGTAGTTGCTTTTTGAAACTCATTCAGGTTTTTTTACTCCACTAGCCATATTACTACATCTTAGTAAAAAATATAGAAGGATCTCCTGAATTGTCAATTTTCCTTAGTCCTTATGCCTTTTGTATGTAGCATACTTGGGAGCAATTTTCTTAACTTTTGTAATTTGTGCATTGCCATAAATGTTACATAAAACAATAGTCATCGTGAACTTTGTGAGGCGCTATCGACAACTATCTGTCAATCAGATACCTGTCCAGGCACTGCAGCTTATATTGTATGCTCATTGCATATCCATTATTTCTCTTCTACCTACCAGCTCTGTCATCAACTCAAGAGAAATTCAGTTAAATGAATTAACTGTCCTATATGTAAAATCATATTAAGCAACCCATATTAGATCATACTTCTTAGGATGCTTCCTTATATTTTGCTTGACGCATCCTGTATAGTGAATATAGGGCTACCAGATCTTTATTTTGCACCCCCTCTTATTTTTTAAAGTTGTTCAACATCCCAATTGACATACTTTGTCACTCCTGAAAAGATATCCACTGGTGCAGGCTCAATTATTTGACGTACTTCAAAACTTCAGGGTAAAACCTGTCAACTGTGAGCCTTGTTTACCTTGAGCTTGAATAACCTCTTCAAACTAAATGATTTATAATTTTAGTTCATTTTACCGCGTCTGGCATTTTTCCGTCATTTCTTTTGTGAGCAGTTTTGAAAAATAGCAGTTGAGCACTCCAGCAATGGTTTTGAATCAATTTCTTGCATCTATGGTCATCACTTCCTCATTCTCCAATTTTAGTAGGCCAAGATCTCTTTGCACCCTTCATTTATTCCTAATGATGCTTTAGTTTTGTTTACTTTGCGATTTTCCAGCCTATCTTTTCAGATCTCAGTAACCTGTTCTTTTTCTGATCACTAAACTGTTTTGGCTTGGGTTCTGCAGTAATAACAACAGGAAATTGTCAACACTTGTCACTACTCATCTGAAACTGACGGCAATTTCTGGGGTCTGCATGTGCGTTATTAAACGAGGAAATCAAGTTGCTGTCAGTGATTCTGTGCTCCTCCATAGAGGGTGATGTTGAACTGTATGTGGATGATAATCAATTAGAATTCACTGATCTTACAAGAACCTCAATCGAACACCCCCCCCCCCGCCCCGGCCAATTACACGCGCACACACGGTCATATGACTGCCTTATTGTAGAGGACCTTTTACCAGCATGTTAATTCATAGCTAACAGATAATGTGTATTTATTGATAAACTGTAAAAGCATTATAAAAATTTGTAATTAAGATATTTCTGCAGCTACTGTACAATTCCTAATGTTTATCTTGCTTTCTGTAAAAATTTATGAAATTTGAAGTAAAATCAATGCATTTATTGTCTGTGGACATATGTAAGTATGCTGGATTGAGTGCCCTGCTGATTGCCCTGACTCTTCCTGGATATTTGGAGATCCTCTATGCTTAATACTAAAGTAACGTTAGGAATGGTGCGATCTATGTCACAGAGATTACTACGTCTTTCAGGGCAACTTCCTTCATGTCTGTGTTGAGCAAACCATTCATTGGCTAACCACAAAATTCAGGCCATTTCTATGAATGGTTTACTGACACCAATGATTATTAATTTCTGCTATTAACTTCTGACTGCTCATGCTCCCCTTTCATTTATGTCATTCTGTGCATACGCAATTAAAAAAAAGCTGATTTTTTAAAAAATTCCAAAAATAAAGAAACTTTGCTAGATACATTTCACATGTTCCAGTCTACACTTTCATTCAAATCTTTTCATTTTAAATGCTTTATTTTCACTTGAAATCCCTTTAAAACCATTCCACTTTACTTACTCTGAATGATGCCCCTTTTTACCATTCCTATTCATTCTTATACCCAAAAAAATGAGACCTTTTTCTTGAGGTTGTAGTAGAAGCAGGACTTCCACCTTTTGCTGCCTAGCATTTTTTTTTTCTCAATCCTCACTTCCAAGTTGCAAAAATTCTGACCTATGTCCCCATTTTTAAAGTCAAAGATTCTGTTTTTTTTCTCAACTTGCCCTCTAGTTTCAAAGGTGTCTGTTCCAGCAGTCTTTCAGAATTGTATTATTTAAATAATATTGTCTCTCATTAGGTGAATCACTACTTGATGTTTTGCAATAAATTTCAACTGCCCATTTCAGTCATCTCCTACGGTCCCTTACTGTCATCCTCACTGTTTATTACATTTAGTCGAAATAGTTTTGTCACTTTTTGAAAGTAAAGCCAATATTCCAAATTTTATGATTAATTACCCTTCTTCTGTAGACACCAACCCTTCGTAACTCCACTAATTCCCCCCACTCAAGTAGCATATTCCCATTGCATTCTTCAGTTGATATGACAAATGGTTCACTGGAATCATAAACCAATGTCACACCTGTTCAAAAAAGTAAAATCAGGTTGGTCAGACATGACCTCCCCTTAACAAAATAATGCTGACTGTTCTTAATTAATTCCTTACTCTCCAAATGCAGATTATGGAGCAGGGGGACCTGATTGGGATGTATAACGTCATGAGGGACATGGAGAGGGTAGACAGGAAGGAACATTTCCCATTGGTTGAAGGATCAAAGAACTAGGGGCACAGATGTAAAGTTAAGGGCTCAAGGTTTAGAGGGGATGTGAGGAAAAATCTTTCTCACTCAGGATAGTGGTAATCTGGAACTTGTGCCTGTAAGGGTGTTAGATGCAGAATCCATCATAACACTTAAGTATCTAGATTTTTAGTTGTAAAGCATACAAACTATAGGCCCAAATGGTAGAAAATGCAATTAAAATAAATAGGTGGTTGCTTTTGACTGGTGCAGACTTGATGGTCCAAAGGGCCTTTTTCTAAGCTGTAGACCTCTATGACCATTATACTGAAAAGGATGGTTAGTTGTGATCCTCTATTTCCAGTACAGGGACATTGTTCGCTTAAGACTGCATAAACTGCTTGCTTCTCTAAGAATTATGGTTGACAACAAATATGTATGGGTTTAGATTTTATGTAGGTTTGTACAAGATAGAAATACAAAACCAAGATTGTTGTAGAGTTGCGAGTTATTCTAGAACACTAACCATTTTCTGACTTGGATAAGTCTTGAATAAATATTCTCATTTTCACTTCCAGCGATACTTCTTTTTAGATAAAGGGATCATGAAGTACTCAAAATCTCAGTCTGATGTAAGTATAAAAAGAATCACATCTGAAGACTTTTTTTTGTAATGCTATTCTAGTTGCAAACTCTATAAGAACATCAATAAATTTATTAGATTTTGTTTGGGTAACAACAATAAAATACCAGGATAAAATTTATATTCCTGTTTCAGATTGTGGTTCAGAACTTGGAACTCTGGATATTCAGACGGAATTCTTAACATAACAGATAAATCACATAAAAAGAATGAACTGGTTGCCCTCTATACTTATTTTTTATTTTCTACCTCTGTAAATTTGAGCTCATCGAAAATATAATGAAAAATTCTCAAACTCTCACCAACTACCCTTCATCTATAACTCCTGCGCTTCGTTCACCTACAATTGGCTCTTGAGCCACCTTAATTTCAGAAGTGTAATTCCTATATTCCCATCTTTCAGTGCTTCAAAAATCTTGTGTCTCTTTTTAAATGATTCTCAAGTTCTGTATGACCGACTGTCCCTTTGTGTCTTTGCACATTTTTAATCTCATTGAGCTCCTCTGATAACTCTGTTCATCCAACTCTTACCTCCTTGTGTATCCTCCAATTCACTAACCATCGATGGTTGTGGCTTCAGCAGTCTTTGTATTCTAAGTGTCTCCACCTCAGATCACTGCTGCTTCAAAACCTTCCTGATTGAGCAAACATAATTTGACTTCAGAACTAGTAGGAACTGCAGATGCTGGAGAATCCGAGACAACAAGGTGCAGGACTGGATGAACACAGCAGGCCAAGCAGCATCATAGGAGCAGAAAGGCTGACGTTTCGGGCCTAGACCCTTCATCTAGGCCCGAAACGTC
>NW_025977503.1:1461-6937 GCF_021869965.1 Rhincodon typus | reverse complement strand
TCCTGAACTCAGGATCCCCCTACCTGCCTCACTTGCAGTCACACCCTGTTGTCTCTGATCACTAACTGAATTTGAATTACTTAATCTACCAGCCGCTGCCCAAATATCTTCCCGGCAGCTCCATAGTCCTCGCTGTCGCCTCTCCCTCTGCTGCTGAAAAATGAAGGCCGCTGACGCTCGAGGTAAGCCTTTTCAGAGGGAAAGCTTACCTTCCCGGCAGCCCCCTGGTCCTCGCTGTTGCCTCTCCCTCTGCTGCTGAAAAATGGAATAACAAAAAGTAACAAATGGGTCATGTAAGAAATTCCATGTAATAATCTTGGCTGACTCTGATCCACACGTAGATTAGAAGAATCAGATTGAAAAATGTCTGGAAAATGAGATCAGAGGATGTCTTTGAGACAATTTCTCACAACAGTACATTCTAAAGCCAACTCAGGAGCAGGCTATTGTAGAGCTGGTCATCTGTAATGAGACAGGTTAATCATTAACCTCATGATAAAGGGGTCTCCAGGTGACAGTAATTATGATGGAATCTCAGGTTCAATATGAAAGGGAGAAGTGTGGGTCCATGACTAGTGTTTTAAATGAAAATAATGGTGACTTCAAGGGTAAGAAGACAAAGATTTACATGGTAAACTGGGCAGCTAGTTCAAAAGGCAGGACATTAGAGTTGTATGGCAATTTTTAAATAGATAATTGATAATTCTCAACAAAGATTAATTCCTGTCCAAAAGAAAGGCTCTTTGAGAAAGATGCTGGAGGAGGAAGTTTAAGCTGGTGTCATATTGAAACAAAAACACTGCATGGCCACTTCAGCCTGGTTATTTTCTGGGGTCAGCCTTCAAACCTAACCTTGTGCTCCAAAGCATAATTCTGCAAGCGTCCTCTCTTCTCTATTAATCCACTTTATGGAGATTGATATTGATACAGGTAATTGAACTAAAGGGATCATTGTGAAAGGTGATGTACCAATGTGTCTCCAAATATTTTCCAAAGGAAGAAGAATAACCCCATTTCTTATCTTTAAACTCTTGAAGCAAAGTTGGGGCCACTGTGGTGTCAAATCTCTCTGGTTGACTAATTGTTGGCCTCTGAAATTAGGAAAGGTTATTTCCATTTTACCTCTTTCCAATGCTTTCAAGAATCAAGTCAATCTTACATCTCTGCTCTGTTTTCAGATTCATTACCTTATCTTTCTGCTCGGTCTCAGGCTAAGTAAATGAAAGATCTTTATACTTCCACAGAATGTTCTTGCAATATATATATGGGAGCACCACCACCCGCAAATTCTCCTTCAAGCAACTCACTATCCCAAGTCAGAAATACATCACCATTTCTTCACTGTGGCAGAGTCAATCTTTTGGCCCTCTTCCACTAAAAGCAATTGGCTGTACCTACACCAAATGGATTGCAGCAGTTCATGGAGACAGCTCATCACTCTCTTCTCAAGGGATGGTTAGGAAATCTAGCCCAGCCAATTAAACCCATCCTATGAATGAACACTAAAAAAAATCTTGTGGACAAAACTGATCTGTTTATTTGGCTGTATAAGTTTCACATTTTGTTCGGTATGTTTAGGGCAGAATAATTATTTTACCTAATAATTTTACAAAACTTCATAGTTTTAAGTTTATGCTGTGTCAAACACTTATCTGTTAATTACTTCATACTTTGATATGGATTCAACTAATCAGCTTTCAATGCTGATAATCAAAGCCTGAATATTTTTAACCCCCTGTTAGGGTAAACATGAGGTTAATTATTAAAGCAAATTGCTTCTGAAGACTGAAGATGTGATTTTCAACACTCAACCCATCCTCACAGCTACCACTAAAGAGTTATTTCATTTTGAATTAGAATAGCATCATAATTCTCCCGATAATAAAATGTGGTTAAAGTTTTCGAAGGCAGACACAGACCGAAAAATCAATCAAGAAGTTAACAGCAGTAATACAATGTAATTGTTACTGGAAGCTGCATTTTTGCTGGGGTGCAATGTTTCAACTCTGTTAAAAAGAAGCTAAATGAATTTCCTTGCATCATTTGGACAGTGATTGTTCAAGATTTTTACTTTGAAATTACTATATATTCTTACTGACAGACTCCCCATTCTGTGTTCTAACTTGAAACTCCATCAGGTTTGGATTTAAGAATGATGCCTCATTAAAACATGTTGGTGCTGTGGCAGTTAAGTGCAGCTTTTACAATCCTTTTATTAACAATTTTAGGAGCCAGTAAAACAAAGAAAAATAAATGAGATAAATATAGCATTGAAGGAGGAAACTGCTTTAACTGGGTGAATTTTTCATTAACTGTACAGATAAATTATGTGGCATGTTTTGAATGTTTTCAACGTTGAGTTTTCCATGGTATGCCATGATTTATTGTACTCAAATCTCTGAGAGAGTAAGTGCTGTCATTGTAATTAATGGTTTTACTCACTTCTGGAGTTTGCAGTATTAATTATCACAATGAGACTGCCACTTCTGTTTAAGCAAAAGCATATGATACACTTGCTTGTTAATATTACCATGTAGATGGTCTCAAGTAACAGAAATATTTGAGGGAGTGAAGTAAAACATGGAAAGGGCTAAATTAGATAACCTCAAAAAATAGGTGCTAGATCACAGTTCATTGTTAACCTGCATCTGTTCATTGCAGTGGAAACAGTACATAATGTTCATAGTATTTTCTGACTTCCATAATTTCTACAATTAACAAGTGATATTTGTGCTTCTCATTGTTTGCACACAACAGTTAGGAGCATATTGTGCATGGTTGGGCCTAACTTAAAGGCACCTGCACTTCTTACAGGCAAAATGGGTCGCAGCTGTCATGTTAGAATGTTAATTGATTTTAGAGAATCTTATCAAAGTGCCTTAATTTATGACAGAGCATGTGCTGCAGGTTTTCAGATGATTTATTGGTAGCCTCAGTGAAAGAGGTGGAAAAAGAGAGGGATATCCTATATCTAGGGGTGAAAGTTAGCCCCTGTGGTATTTGCTCAGAAGGCACTTGGAGGAAGTTATGGCAGACATTAATGACAGGACTGCAGCTTGAAGTATATGGGTTTGGTTCAAGAAGAAATTTAATGATCTGATAGAACTTGTCAAGGTGAGAAAGCTCAATCTTCAAATGGCATATCTGATCAACTATACTGCTCATCTAATCCACTACCATCACCCACTCTCCAACAATCTCAAAGAACCAGCAGTCAACCATCAAACTCATATTCTTTAACTCACAATCACATGCTTGGTACTAGTACAGGCTTCACACTCTCTAACGGTAGCTAACGATAGGGACTTAATGAAATATTGTGAATGCTTGTTTTCTTATAATGTGGAGGTGTCGGTATTGGACTGGGGTGGACAAAATCAGAAGTTACATGACACCAGGTTACAGTTCCACTTCACCTGATGAAGGAGCAGCACTCTAAAAGCTTGTAATTTCAGTAAACCTGTTGGACTATAACCTAATGTCATGTAACTTCTGACCTTGTTTTCTTATGTAATATGTTGATCTGATTGCAATATTTAAATGAACAACAGTTATATCTTCTGCAATGATCATCAGAATTACTAACAGTGTGAACAAGGATTACTTTTCTGTTGCTGATGCTGGGCAAGAAATCTTCCTGTGATCTAAGTGCTCTCCTGCCTTGGCAATGAGCTCTATTGGGACCAGGAGACTGCAGTAACTGATTCAAATGGTCATTAGTGTAAGTGTAAACAGTCCCATCATTCGATTATTGCTTTGGGTTGGTGCGATTACAGCCACAAATAGGACAAATTCTATCCTCACCAATCATATTTTTTTTTTTTTTTAAGTACCAATATGATCAGGGTTGCCAAATCTCCCGAGTGTGGAAGACTGAGGGAGTGAGCTACTGGTCTTCCACGCAGTTGGCATTCTGGGTGAAAATGACTATGCTGCTTACAAGTTAGAGATGGGCCCAAATTGTTGTCAAGGAACGCAAAGTTATAATTCAATATATCAATTGCAAAAATGCACATAAAATAAAATGGAAGATAATGTTTCAAAGTTCATGTTTCAAACCCTCTCAAGTTTACAAAAGTAGTTGATGGCTGTGACATTGTATGTGGGTTTCTGATATCCTGCCCAAAACTTGAGTTTTCGTTTACATTTATTATTTCAGCATCTGCTTTCTATGTATGAACATTATTGCTACCCCGGATTTACAACATGCTAGAACATATCCTATTCATTTCTCGAGAAATACTATGACCAACCACAGAAAGGTGAGATGCTGAATTTAATAATTAGTTCCAAAGCTAAACAGAGCCAAATAAGAAATAGCTGAAGGCACTGGATACTGCAAAAGCTATGACACCTGATAATATTCTGGCAATAGCCCTGAGAACTTTTGCTCCAGAGCTTGCTGCACCCCTTGTCAAGCTCTTCCAATATGGTTACAACAGTGGCGTCTACCCGAGAATGTGGAAAATTGTCCAGGTGTGTCCTTTGCAGAAAAATGCAGGTTAAATCCTACCCAGGCAATTCCCATCCTCATCAGTATGCTCTCAATCATCAGCAATGTGATGGAAGGAGTTGTTGACAGTGCTATCAAATGGCACTTCTCCAATAATAAGCTGTGCACTAATGCTCAGTTTGAGTTTCACCAGGGTCACTCTGCTCCTGACCTCATTTCAGTCTTGATTCGAACATGGACAAAAGAGTTGAACTCTTTAGAAGGTATGTCCTGACATGACAACAATAATCAAACTTTGAAAGCGTGTCATTTGTTGTGGAGTGCTTTGGGACATTGAGGTTGTATAATTACAATGTTTTCTCTTTTGAAATGAACACTAGTTGTATAACAGGAAAGTTCTAGCAAATAAAACAGGTGACAGTGAATGAAAACCATACCCAAATATTATAGAAATCAATGGATGGTGATTTGAATACATAACATTGCACTTTGAAGTGGCTAAACTCTGTACAATAAATATCAAATAAAATATTTAAGCTATATTAATATGACCTCAGTATGCTTTGATTGGCATGGTGGCTCAGTGGTTAGCACTACTGTCTCACAGCACCCGGGACCTAAGTTCAATTCCAGCCCTGGGTGACTGCCTGTGTAGAGTTTGCACATTCTCCCTTTGTCTGCGTGGGTTTCTGTCAGGTGTTCTGGTTTCCTCCCACAGTTGAAAGCTGTGCAGGTTTGGTGAGTTGGCCAAGCTAAATTGCCCCAGAGTGTCCGAAGATGTCCAGGCGAGGCAGATTAGCTGTCATAAATAGTAGGAACTGCAGATGCTGGAGAATCTGAAATAATAAGGTGTAGAGCTGGATGAACACAGCAGGCCAAGCAGCATCAGAGGAGCAGGAAGGCTGACGTTTCGGGCCTAGATCCTTCTTCAGAAATGGGGGAGGGGAAGAGGGTTCTGAAATAAATAGGGAGAGAGGGGGAGGCGGATAGAAGATGGATAGAGGAGAAGATAGGTGGAGAGGA
>NW_025977503.1:1113-1361 GCF_021869965.1 Rhincodon typus | reverse complement strand
CGGGGATGGAGCCAGTAAAGGTGAGTGTAGGTGGGGAGTTAGGGAGGAGATAGGTCAGTCCAGGGAGGACGGACAGGTCAAGGGGGCGGGATGAGGTTAGTAGGTAGGAGATGGGGTTGGGGCTTGAGGTGGGAGGAGGGTATAGGTGGGAGGAAGGACAGGTTAGGGAGGCGGGGACGAGCTGGGCTGGTTTTGGGATGCGGTAGGGGGAGGGGAGATTTTGAAGCTTGTGAAGTCCACATTGATAC
>NW_025977503.1:0-1013 GCF_021869965.1 Rhincodon typus | reverse complement strand
GTCCACATTGATACCATTGGGCTGCAGGGTTCCCAGGTGGAATATGATTTGCTGTTCCTGCAACCTTCGGGTAGCATCGTTGTGGCACTGCAGGAGGCCCAGGATGGACATGTCGTCTGCGGAATGGGAGGGGGAGTTGAAATGGTTCGCAACTGGGAGGTGCAGTTGTTTAGTGCGAACCGAGCGTAGGTGTTGTGCAAAGCGGTCCCCAAGCGGAACCCTGCAGCCCAATGGTATCAATGTGGACTTCACACGCTTCAAAATCTCCCCTCCCTCTACTGCATCTCAAAACCAGCCCAGCTCGTCCCCGCTTCCCTAACCTGTCCTTCCTCCCACCTATCCCCTCCTCCCACCTCAAGCCCCAACCCTATCTCCTACCTACTAACCTCATCCCGCCCCCTTGACCTGTCCATCCTCCCTGGACTGACCTATCTCCTCCCTAACTCCCCACTTACACTCACCTTTACTGGCTCCATCCCCGCCTCTTTGACCGGTCTGTCTCCCCTCCACCTATCTTCTCCTCTATCCATCTTCTAACCACCTCCGCCTCCCCCTCTCTCCCTATTTATTTCAGAACCCCATTCCCCTCTCCCATTTCTGAAGAAGGGTCTAGGCCCGAAACATCAGCCTTCCTGCTCCTCTGATGCTGCTTGGCTTGCTATGTTCATCCAGCTCTAAACCTTGTTATCTTAGCTGTCATAAATGTGGAATTGTGGGGATTTGGGGGGGGGGGGGGGGCATCAGCTGGGTCTGGGAAGGATGCTTTTTGGACAGTTTGTGTAGACTTGAAGGGCTGAATGGCCTCTTTCTGCACTGTAGGGATTCTATGAATCTCTAATTTTTTTTAGGAAGTCATTTACAGTTACCAACTCAGCACGTCTTCCTGAGCTGAATTAGGGTTATTTATTAGAACATAAAAACTAGGAGCTGGAGTAGGCCGTCCAGCCCCTCGAGCCTGCTCTGCCATTCAATAAGATCATGGCTGATCTTTTCGTGGACTCAGATCCACTTAC
>NW_025977502.1:0-6937 GCF_021869965.1 Rhincodon typus | reverse complement strand
GTTCATCCAGCTCCACACTGTGTTATCTCCTGTGCAGTGTAACCTTGTTTACCTCACTCTGTCTAACCACTCTATAATCTGTGTGTCCTTGCTTGCTATGACCTGACTGTACTGCTCGCAAAACAGAGCTTTTCACTGTACTGAGGCACACGCGACTATAATAAATTATGAATAAGTATTGAGAGGTTTACGTTGTGATCCCACGGTCAGGTTACCATACAGCTCCCTTGTTGCACTGAAGAGCTGGATTTTCTCACTAGTCTCCTGTCTACAGTATTTGAGATGCTTTCTAATCAACCTGTTCAGACTTATGATGACACATCCCTGGAGATGCTGGGACTTGTATCCAGGCCTCCCGGCTCAGAGGTAGGGGCACTACCACAGCATCGCAAGAGCCCTCCTGCAGTGTTCAATTATTCAGGCTTGATTGTGAGAGTCTGGGAAATAATCACTGTGTTTGATTTGTTGTGTCAGCCTATGGACTCAGGGCAAATTATACCCATTCGGCAGAAGTTACTGATACCTGAGTGCAGGATGACATTGTGTGATGGTAGAGGGATGTTAAAGTTCCTCTGAATTAACCTGTTGCATTAAAGTAAAAGCCAGTGTTGTCTCTGCATTGCAGCGATTTACGTAATGTACAACAATATTTGTTCCTCAACCAACATCACGAAGAGAGATTCTCTGGTCACAGTCACATTTGCTGCTTGTGCAAGGTCTTTCTGCCCGAACCATCCACCACTTTTCCTACCGTGGGGGCACTTCAAGAGGAACTTGTGTTTTCCTGAGATTGTGAAGGTGCTATGTAAATGCAGATCTTCCCTTCATCCTATCACGAGGAAGTGAGTGACAGTGATGCAGTCTGAATGAGGACAGTTGATTTCCACTTCCAAAAGTGACAAGTAACACAGAATGGGAAAGTATCCAGGAACACATCCAGGAAGAAAAATCTGATTCTCTGAAGAAGGGTCTAGGCCCGAAACGTCAGCCTTCCTGCTCCTCTGATGCTGCTTGGCCTGCTGTGTTCATCCAGCTCTGCACCTCGTTATCTCAGATTCTCCAGCATCTGCAGTTCCTACTATCTCAGAAAAATCTCCAGGTTATCTCGTCACACAGCACAAGAGGATATTTAGTGGCACTGAACTGGAGAATATCAATATCCTCTTCCGTCAGGCAGACGATACAAAAATTTAAACATCTCGTGCCAACAGATTCAAGAACAGCTTCTTCCCGACAAACTTCTGAACGGACTTCTCAAATTTTAAATTTAATGTTGTTCTGGCTCTTTGTGCATCTTCTTTGCATAACATTGTATGCCTTGCTCTGTTCTACAACCCTAACAACTTTCTACAGTATGATCTGCCTGTACTTCAGGGAGAGCAGAACTTTTCACGGTACCTAGGTACATAATAAATCAAACTAACTCAAATCAAGTTCAAAAATAGACACAGAACTGGAGGTAATCCAGTTGCAAAAAACTGCAGAATATCTAGGGACACAGAACCAGCAAGTGTTAAAACTACAAAACGGGGATAACAACATTCTGACTGAATCCAAAACCCAAAATGGATAGAATTTCTCAAAATGGAGGCGATGACTGTGTATCATGCTATCATTTAACTTGAAAGCATAAGAACAAACACGTGTTGCAGAATAACTGGATTCAATGAAAAGATAAGTAGCTTAGTATAATGTCTGCACTGTGGGAGAGAAATTTCAGCAATCTTACAGAAACAGGAAGAGCTGCAGTGGTGATACAATTCAGAAGCAGCTTGCAAGAACGTTGAGAGATGTACTTTGTGCATGTAAATGTTAGCGAGGATTATCTCAAATGTCACCGTTACCAGCCCTCATGATCTGAAATGAGAGTGATGCATTATTCATGGTTTCAAATAGAAAATATTAAAATAACTTTCAGGTGTCAAACTACTGCTGTGGACTTGGGACACGTGTACAGTTCTGATTCGATCTATCATGTGGCTCGTCTCATCCTGATTATATTTTCACCTCACCTTTTCTCCTCTCCAGCCAACAGTCAGAATGGGGTCAGGGCAACTTCTATTCCACAGCCTGGTGTATGTCAGCGAGTCATGACTGTGAGAAGGATCGCACTATCAAAGGGATCGCACTATCAGAGGGATCGCGCTGTCGGAGGGATCGCACTGTGAGAGGGATCGCACTGTCGAAGGGGTCGCACTGTCAGAGGGATCGCACTGTCAGAGGGATTGCACTGTCGGAGAGATCGCACTGTGAGAGGGATCACACTGTCAGTGGGAACACACTGTCAGAGGGATCGCACTGTCGGAGGGATCGCACTGTAAGAGGGATCACACTGTCAGCGGGAACACACTGTCAGAGGGATCACACTGTCGGAGGGATCGCACTGTGAGAGGGATTGCACTATCAGAGGGATCGCACTGTCGGAGGGATCGCACTGTGAGAGGGATCGCACTGTCAGAGGGATTGCACTGTGAGAGGGATCGCACCGTGAGAGGGATCGCACTATCAGAGGGATCGCACTGTCGGAGGGATCACACTGTCAGAGGGATCGCACTGTGAGAGGGATCGCACTGTGAGAGGGATCGCACTGTCGGAGGGATCGCACTGTGAGAGGGATCGCACTGTGAGAGGGATCGCACTGTCAGAGGGATCGCACTATCAGAGGGATCACACTGTGAGAGGGATCGCACTGTGAGAGGGATCACACTGTCGGAGCTGCTATCTTTTTCAATAGTGGATCTGCCTGTTCTCTGAGGTAGCCATTTAAACAGACAGTATTATTGTGGCACTTAACCTATCAACATTTCACCTTTTCTCTCTCTCTAACATCTTCTCCATCAAGGGACGGGAGCATAACCTCAGAATAAGGGGGTCTCACATTTACCATTGGATCATCAGAAATAGGAACAGCAGGACACCATTCGGCCCCTCAAGCCTGCTCCACCACTCAATAGCTGATTCGACATTCCTCGTGGCCATTTCCTGCCCTTTCCCCCCGTAACCCTTGATTCCACGACTGATCAAGAATCTCCCTGTCTCAGCCTTCAATATACACAAAGACTCTGCCCCCACGGCTCTCTGTGGCAAGGAGTTCCAAAGACTCACAACCCTCTGAGAGAAGAAATTCCTCCTTGTCTCAGTCTTAAATTAGTGCCTCTCTATTCTGACACTACGACATTAAGACAGAGATGAGGAGGAATCTCTTGTTTCTGAGGGGAGTGAATCTGTGGAATTCTTTACCAGAGGGCTATCAATCCTGGATCGGTGAGTATATTCAAATCTGAAATGGACAGCATTTTTGAGGGTTATGGGGATATTCAGGAAAGTGGAATTGGGCCTTGTCTGATCAGCCACGATCTCAAATGGCCTACTTCTGCTCCTCCTGGCTCAGAGCCAAGGACACTACCACTGCACCACAAGAGGCCCCAACACTGTTAAGGTGTTGCTAGTTTCCTTTTATTTGCAAAATAAAGGCCCAGGCTCTCTAATGCCTCAAAACAGTGGATTCTTTGGGAATTGCCTGGAAATTCAAATGATGGGCAATTATCCGGAATCTGGAACCATAGCACATAGAACAGTACAGCACAGTACAGGCCCTTCGGCCCATGATGTTGTGCTGACCTATTATCCTACTTAGATCAAACTACCCTGTATACCCTACATTTTACTATCCTCCATGTGCCTATCCAAGAGTCGCTTAAAAGTCTCTAAAGTATCTGACTCCACTACCACTGCTGGCAGCTCATTCCACACGCCCACCACTCTCTGTGTGAAGTACCTACCTCTTCATCTCCCCTATACCTTCCTCCAATCACCTTAAAATTATGCCCCTTGTAATAGTCATTTCTGCCCTGGGAAAATGTCTCTGACTATCCACTCTATCTATGCCTCTCATCATCTTGTACACCTCTATCAAGTCACCTCTCATCCTTCTTTGCTCCAATGAAAAAAGCCCTAGCTCCCTCAACCTTTCCTCATAAGACCTGCCCTTCAGTCCAGGCAGCATCTTAGGGTTGGGGATTCTGGAATGTTCTGATCGCTGAACCTAACAGTGAGGGACAGTTGGAGCAATCCAGACCCATTGTAGCTCCTGGTCAGCTCTGAAACTGACCTCGCTACCATGGACTCCTACCTCAGACCTGAACCCAATGCTTCGACCTGAACCCTGAGTATTCACCCTGCCCCCTTACAGACAACCCCCCATCAATCTGACAGGGAAATCACCCATGACTGTAGAGGTTCTAATACCTCATACCCCCAACCCTCCCAATCTGACCCCAACACACTCAAATACCACACCCCGCCCCCGCACACACACAGACCTGAACACCCTCATGCCCTTCCAGGCCAACCACTTACATCAGAAAACATTCCCAGACCTTAGCCCCTACCCCTCAATACTCCCCTCAGGCCCAGCATCTCCACATTCCATCCAAATCCAATGGCCCTGCAACTTCCCCAGGCACTGACAAACCTGACATTCCTTGACCCCAGTCTCCCGACCTACAGACGGGCCTGTGAACTGGTAACTATGGCGGCAGTGGCTCTAGGAGATTGGTGAAAAATGAGACCAAACAATGAGAAATAGGGAACGAGGAAGGGAAAGCAAACACCGAAGGAAATTGTCCCGTCTCTCCGAGAGCCAGTTAAACAGAGGAAGTTGGCAGAAAGCCACAGGGCAGAGGGATTGGACAGTCCTTGTGCATGAATCACAAAAAGCTCGTAGCTAATCTCAACAGGAGACAAAAGGAATGTTGGCCTTTATTGCCAAGGGAATGGAGCGTAAAAGTCAGGAGGTTTTGCTAAAACTGTACGAGTCAGACCATAGCTGGAATACTTTGAGCAGTTTTGGGCTCCCTATCTAAAGAACGATACAGGAGACAGTCCACAGAAAGGTCAGGTATGGAGGGATTGTGGAGGGTTTGTAGGAAACTACAAGGAGAGGTTGAGTAGGTTGGACCTCTACTTATTGGAATTTAGAAGAGTGAGAAGACCTTATTGAAACATACAAGATTTTAGGGGACTTGACTGGGTAGATGTGGAGAAGTTGTTTCCCTTTTGTGGGAGAGTCTAGGATCGGAGAATACAGTCTCAGAGTAAAAGGTCACACATTTAAGACAGAGAGATGGAGGAATGTCTTCCCTAAGAGGAGTCATAGAGCCATAAAGATATAGAGCACGGAAACTGACCCTTCGGTCCAACCTGTCCATGCCAACCAGATATCCTGAATTAATCTAGTCCCATTTGCCAGCATTTGGCCTGTATCCTTCTAAACCCTTCCTATTCATAAACCCATCCAGATACCTTTTAAATGTTGTCATTGTACCAGCCTCCACCACTTCCTCTGGCAGCTCATTCCATACACGCACCACCCTCTGTGTGAAAAAGTTGCCCCTTAGGTCCCTTTTAAATATTTCCCCTCTAACCTTAAACCTATGCCCTCTAGTTTTGGACTCCCCCACCCTAGGGAAAAGACCTTCTGTATTCACCCTATCCATGCCCCATATGATTTTATAATTGTCTATAAGGTCACCCTTCAGCCTCTGAAGTTCCAGGGAAAATAGCCCCAGTCTATTCAGCCTCTCCCTGTAGCTCAAACCCTCCAACCCTGGCAACATCCTTGTAAATCTTTTCTGCACCTTTCCTAGTTTCACAACATCCTTCCAATAGCAGGGAGACCAGAATTGCACACAATACTCTAAAAGTGGTCTAACCAATGTCCTGTACAGCCGCAACATGACCTCCCAAATCCTATACTCAATGCACTGACCAATAAAGGCAAGCGTACCAAACGCCTTCTTTACTATCCTATCTACCTGTGACTTCACTTTCAAGGAACTATGAACCTGCACTCCAAGGTCTCTTTGTTCAGCAACACTCCCCAGGACCTTAACGTTAAGTGTATAAGTCCTGCCTGGAATTCTTTGCCACAGAGGGGCTGTCGATGTTGGGTCATTAAGTACATTCAAGGCTCAGATAGACAGACTTTTTAAAATCTTTCAGGGAATCAAGGGTTCGGGGGAAAAGGCAGGACAGTAGAGTTGAGGATTATCAGATCAGCCATGATCTCATTGGAAGGGAGAGGAAACTTGATAGGCTGAATGGCCTACTTCTGCTCTGACATCTGTGATCTTATGGTCACGATGAAAGAATTATTGTGGACAAAAGATCAGGTTGAGAGATGTTAAGGATAAATAAATACATTTAAATTGTAATCATGCTTACAAACAATTTATCACATGCAGGAATGAGTTTAAATTGTTTTCATTCAGACCAGGGAGGTTGGGTGATCCTGCAGAAAACTCATCTTTCAATCAGTCCTTACACTACTAAGTACTAGCTGTAGGTTTCTGAAGAAGGGTTACTGGACGTTAACTCTCCATAGATGCTGTCTGACCTGCTGGGTTTCTCCTGCAATTTCTGTTTTTGGTTTGGGTTTCTGGAGCAGATTTAATTGACAATAAATAGGCATATGCAGCAATATCTTAAAGTGAAACGGAGGTTGGTGGACATTTCCAGTTTTCACGAGGTTGAGGTCATGGACAAATTATTCAGCAACGTTTCCCAATTCACAGGTCAGCAACTCCTCATCCCAGCTCTCCTGGCTAATATACACTTTAATAATCACACAAGTGTCACTGATCTTACTATTACCAGGGCAAGACATCGGCGTTATTTAATATTTAATCATTTATTTAATTCCTCTAACTTGTGTGACAATACTGTGGCCTTAAAAGCCGCGTTTTCTCCTGATTTCTTTTAGAGAGAGGGATTGGGGGACAGGCAGTGATCAGTCTGTGAGAACTTGTGAGGCCCTTGGGTTTTTTTGAAAGCTGGAACAATAGAAGCAGCCTGAGAGGGTGTGGCCAAGCTCTCACAGATCCAGGATTTTTTAGAGATAGTAGGAACTGCAGATGCTGGAGAATCCGAGACAACA
>NW_025977501.1:0-6937 GCF_021869965.1 Rhincodon typus | reverse complement strand
CCCCCCCCCCCCCCCCCAACCCCACACACACACACACAGAGAGAGAGTGAAATATAAAGAAGATCAGTGTGTGGGAGAAGGCCAGACAGAGAGAGAGAGAGAGAGTGAGAGTATGCAGGGATAAACAGAAAAAAAAAGAAAAAGAGTATATAAAAGGATAGAGAGAGAGGGAGACACCGTTTAAAGTGTGGCAGTGTGCCTATATACAGGGATAGACGGGGGAGAGGGAGAGAGAGTACTTACGGGGATAGAGAGTTTTTATAGAGGGACAGAGAGAGAGGAAAGGGGGGTGGGGGCAAGCCAGTAGGAGAGAGAGAGAGAGAGAGAGAGACAGAGAGGAAGGGGGGGTGGGGGCAAGCCAGTAGGAGAGAGGGCGGTAGAGGGTGTGTGCGGGCCGGGAGCAGAGAAACGACACTGTCCCCGCGGGGGGGAAGACAGAGAGAGGGACTGGGGGTGTGTGTCTGAGAGGGACGGGGCGTGTATACGCGGACAGCCCGGACTTCCTCCCTCCCTGAGAGGGGCCTGAGGCCTAGGCACGGACTCTCTCCCTCAGCCGGGGGAGGGGGGTGGACAGGAGCTGACTGACGGAGCAGGCCGATGGAAGGTAAGGAGCAGGAGCCGCCGCCCGGGCCCCGGGGCCGCCGGCGTCAGGGCGCATCCCAGAGTCGGGCCCCTCTCACTCCCCAGGGTGGGGATCTGTCTGTGCTTCTCCCCAACAGGACAGTGATCTGTCCGTGCTTCCGCACCCCCAGGGTGGGGGTTTGTCTCTCCTACTTCCAATCTCTGGATGGGGCTTGTCTGTGTCCGTCTCTCTACACCCTCGACCCCCGACCCAGGTGGGGTCTGTTTGTCACCCTGTCCCTGAGGCAGGGTCTATCTGTCTCTTTTTCACTCTCCCCAAGGTGGGATATGTCTCTGTTCCCCACCCCTTGGGGTGGGATCTGTCTACCTCTTCTATTTCCACCCCCCCACCATCCCAAGGGTGTGTTTGTTACCCCGTCCCTAGTGGGGTCTGTCTGTCTTTACATTCTTCTTTCCCACCCCACTCTATCTATCTGTCTGTTTTCGCACACCCGCCCCCCCGGAGTCGTCTGCCTGCCTGTCTGTCTGCCTCCCTCCCTCTCCTCCCCGCTGACTAGAGTCCGTCTCCCCGGTTTCCTGGCTCTGTCAGGATACCCAATCCCACAATGTGCCACGTGTCAGCCCTGATTTCCATCCTGTCCCAGTGCTGTGTCCGCACATTACTGCAGCAGCAGTCTTACAAAAAGCAGCTTTCCTACTGAGAAATGGACATCCAAACATACGAATCACCACAGCCCTCACTGGCAAACACACACACTGCCAGGGGGAATGCTAGTCGGAAGGTCTAGAGCTGAGGGTGGGACGGAAACAAAACTAAACGGTCGCCATTGATTGAGGTGTGTAAAATTGAGGGGCACCTACAGGGTGGATAGGAAGCTGCTGTTCCTTTTTAGTTGAAGGGTCAGTAACAAGGGACATAGTTTTAAGTTGAATGGCAGAAGGTTTAAAGGGGATTAGAGGAAAACCTCATTCTACCAGAGGTTGGTGGCGTTTTGAATGCATTGCCTGGGAGGGTATTTGAGATGGTAACGTCGCAGACTTTATAAAGTACTTGGATGAGCACTTGAAAGGTCGTAACATTCAAGGCAGTGGGCCTAGTGCTGGAAAATGGCACTAACATAGATTTAGACTAGTTCAGTAGGTGTTGACTTGATGGGCCGAAGGGACTATTTGTCCTGTATGATTCTAGGATTATATATTTAAGACCCAAGAGGAATTTCCCCTCCTCAGAATGTGGTTAGTGTTTGGAAATCTCTTTTACAGAGAGCCAACTGAATGGGAACATCAATGTATTCAAGGCTGGGTTGATAGACCATTGATCATCGAGGCAGTCAAAGATTATTGGGAGAGGAGGCAGGGAGGGAAGTGGGGTTAAGGGTGCAAGTCAGTCAGCTGTGATCTATAGTGAATGACAGAGCAGGCTTGGCTTGGAGGTGGGGGGTGGCTGCTGATGTGAATGGCCTTTTTCAAGATACAAGGTGTGGGTGTTGCTAGCTAGGCTGCAATTTTACTGCCTGTCCTAATAGTCCCTCAGAAAGTAGTGCTGGGCAACTGCAATCCTTGGGTGTAGGTACTCCTGTTAGGAGGGCAGCTGCAAGATTGTGACCCTGTGACAATGAAGAAATCCCAACATAGTAACACACCATTCTGGTGTAGAACTTCTGAGGGAACTTGCAGGTGCTGGTGTTGCAAGGATCTGCTGCTTGTGTCTTTCTACATATGGGAGTTAGCTGGTTTCAAAGATGCAATCAAAGGCAGTTTGGCAAGTTACAACAGTGTCTATTGTACATGATGCCCACTGCTATAAGTGCATTATTGATGGAGGGGGTAATGTTGAAGGGTGCCAGTCAGTGGGCTGGATGGTGTTGAGCTTCTCGGGTGTCCCTGGAGCTGTACTAGTCCAGGCAAGTGGAGAGTTTTCCATCAAACACTTGACTTGTTCCTTTATAGATGATGGACAGGTTTTGGGGAGTCAGAAAGTAAGTTACTTGCTGCGCAATTCTCCGGCTCTGAGCTGCTATTGCAGTTCCAGTATTTATAATACTGGTCCTGATCAATTTCTGATCAATGGTAATCCCTAGAGTATTGATGGTAGGGGGAAATCTAGAGATGGTAATGCCACTGAATGCGAAGGGGAGATTTTTGGATTCTAGTTCATTGGAGAAAGTTACCACAGGCCTGGGTGATGTCCAAGCCTTGTTGCATATGGAAACGGTCTGCTTCGTTACCTGATTTGACTTATTCTTGTCACATGTACCAAGGTACAGTGAAAAAATTGTTTTGCATACTATGCAGACAAATCATACCTTGCACAAGTACATCAAGGGAATAGAACAGAATGCAGAATATAGTGTTACAGCTACAGAGAAGGTGCAGAGAAAGATCAACTGTAATAAACGAGCAGTCTGTTTATAAGTCTGATAACAACGGGGAAGTTGCAAACAGTGCAGAATGTTGTGCAGTTATCAGCAAACACTTCTGACGTTATGATGCAGGGAAGGTCATTGAAGCAGCTGAAGTTAGTTCACTGGCTGGATGTTGCAGCTCTGTAGATCTTAGATCTGATCTCTTTTCTGCGAACTTGGGTTGACAGCTGATTTTCAAGTGTGCCTGGGTCTACCTCTCTTCATTATACTAAACTGTGTCCCCCGGCATGATGGTCATGACAGAGTGAGGGATATGCTGGACCAGGGGGTTGCAGATTGTGCTGGAGTGCAGTTCTTCTGCTGTTGGCCCACAGTGCCTCATGGATAACCAGCCCAGAGTTGCTCAGTCTGTTTGAAGTCTATCTTTTTTAGCATGGTGTTAATGCCCTACAACATGATGGTGGGCATTTCTCTGTGACGATGGCACTTCATCTTCATGAGAATTAACTGGTGGTATCTTGTACTGGTGTTGTCATGGGCTGGCATTTGTGATGGGTAGATTGGTGAGGATGACGTCAAGTAATTTTTTTTCCCTCTTGTTGGGACCCTCATCCCCTGTTGCATGACCAGACTAACAACTATGTCCTTTGGGACTTGGCCAGCTCAGTGGATAGTGTTGTTACTGAGCCATACCTAGTGATGGATATTGAAGGACACTCCCCTGCCCCACCCCCATCAGAAGTGTACGTTGTGCAGCCTTGTCAACCTCAGTGCTTTCTTCAAGTAGTGTTCAACATGGAGGAGCACTGATTCATCAGCTGAGATGGCTGTAGTAGGTGGCAGTCAGCAGGAGGTGTGACCTGAATCTGTGAAATTTCAGAGGCCAGAATCAAATGTTGAGGACTCCCAGGGCAACCCCCTTCCAATGTATGTGTCTGTGCTGCCATCATTTGGTTGGCCGACCTGCTGATTGCACAGGAGATACTCACGGTGGTGTCTGGAATGTTGTCTATTGTGTTGAATATATGACTGAGTCAGGCTTTTGGACTAGTCTGTGGGAGCACTCTCCTGATCTTGACACAAGCCCCCATTTGTTACTAAGGAGGATTTTTGCAGGATGGTCAGAGCTGGGTTTGTCACTTATTTCTGGTGCCAAGGTTGATGGGTGCTGTGTCCTATTTCAGTCCTTTCTTTAGACTTTATATCAGTGATACAATGGAGTGGTTTTCTCAGCTGTTTCAGAGGGCAGTTTGGACTCAGCTGCGTTGTTGATTGGTCTGAAATGACAGACTGGGTAAGGACAGCAGATTGTCTTCCCTAAAAGACATCAGTGAGCCAGGTGCATTTTTTTTTACAACAATGGCTTGATGGTCACCAGTAGTTTTAGCTTTCTCATTCTGTTTTAATTAAAATGTCACCATCTGTTGTGTGGTAGTTTGAATCCACACTCCTGACCATGAGCTGCGTTATTTTGTCCAGTGACATTACCACCACACCACCACCTCCTGTTGCTGATGGATCTCTCTGTATGATCATACCAGTGGTTGGAGGTGCTCAATGGAATGGAATTTGTACATCTTGTGAGAGACCCTTTAGAAATGCCTTAAAATATAAAGCTTTTAAAGTTTGTTTTGAAGGCATGCATTGTCATAATGAATATGGTAAAATGTTTCATTTGACTAATTTTAAAAGGTTGTTTCAGTATCTGTAGCTTGCAGTGCGGGCTTCTTTTTGGTATTTAATGGCTTGATTATGTGGAATGAATAAAGTTACTCTTTAATGTTGCTCAAACTGCATGCCTTTGGTTTAAAATAAAGTTGTGCCAAAAAATCCAGCTACTCCTGAAGAAAGGACAAGTGCAAAATTTTAGAACTGGACCCCAGTGGGAGATGCAGGGCCCCACAAACTGTAATGCAAGATCACAGGTATGAGGATAAGCAGGCTGTTTCGGATTGCTAAACTGGAAAAGAGTGCCACCACCTCCTGTTTTGAGTGGATTCCACTGTATGTTCCTGGCAGGATTAGCAGAGGTTGATTCAGGATCATTTGAGTCACCCTTTCTAGACATTGTTGTGGAAATAAACATGGCATGGGTATGTAGTCCTGAAATTGGGTTGGCTCAGTTAGTAGGCTTGTAATATTCTGTGTTATTTGTTAGCTTACTTTAAAACCCACTTCGATGTTCTGTTTAGGCCTTACCTCTGCAAATATCATGTTAATATCAGGGAGATTTTCCTTGGTTTCTATATTCGAAATGGTAATTTTAAGCCCCCACTTAAAAGTTTCCTTAATCTGATTTTTGTGTTCTTTGCATTTTATCCCAAGTGTTTAATCATCAAACTCTTGTGATCTCTATCACAGAGGTCTCCATCAGAGGCAAGGTATTTCCTGTGCTCAATCAGCACATACACTCTCTCCACTTGGCCAAATTATATTCCTCAACTCTTTCACAACTCGCCAAACTTTTAATGGTGTCTCCGACAGCATTTATCTAGTTTGACACCTACATCTTTGACGGTGTTGAATTCCTTCACTGTCAAGCTGTTGAATGGACAACAGAGACAGGAAGTGATATTACTGTCCCCATATTAATGTGACCGGTGCACCCTGATAATTGCTTCTCATCTTCACCTTCTTCCCCCCCCCCACCTCAGCATCAGTCATTGGATCTTCCTCCCTCGTCTACACAAAGATGCAGCTTCCATGCGTGTACTTATCATCTCCAAGTCTATCTTTCAACCAGCGCTTTGTTTAACAGCAAGTGACGAATGTGAAACCTTTTTGACTAAATGTTGGGAAAACTTGGATTTTTGTTTTAACCTGCTCCATCAGCTCTGTTAATGGCATTGGTTCCTCAACTCGTAAACTGAAGCAAACAACAAAATCCTGGTTAGACTGAGATCAATGCATCTTAACCTAGATTATTTGTACTTGTGTAACATTGTACACTGCTCCTGAAATCCTTATCCATATTGACTCTCGCTTCTTCTAATATCCACTGATCTTCATGAATGTCAATTTGCTCAAAACTTGACTATTCATATTTTGTACCTCTTGCCTATTGCTGCTATTTTTTTCCTTCTCTCCTCCCTGGTCTTTCATGCAGTCAGCCTTGTTTCCTGTATCCTATGTTCTATTTTTATATTATTCATCTACATCACAAGTTTTGCCAAGAATTCTTGGCTGCCTAAACTCTAACCAGATTTCAGTCATATCTTGGGACTATTACATCATGAGTCATATGTTCCTTTTATTCCCTTGGTCTGACTTTTAATTTGTTTCCTTTTATTTTTGTCCCTCCTTTCCTCTGTTTTCCTTCTCTAATGGAATACAAGTCGAATGGATGCTTTCAGTAGCTATATAAATGTTTGAATTTTTCCATATTTTAAGACTGTCCTATCAGCTTCTCTTCATTTTTTTTTTTTTGCAAAATGTCAAGAGATTTTCCACCATTGCAACATTTTAAAAATAGTTTTATCCCCTCTTGTTTTGACATCATTCTCAGCCTGACCTTGTGGTGAGTAGGTCTCTGGTTTAGTCAGCTCTTTAGTCATTGGTCAGTCAGTTTTCTAAAATCTGGGAACATTCAACAAAACTGCAGTTTCTTTTTAAGAGTGCAAATTTCTTCAGATCTTTTATGTATTCATGCCTGAGAGTCTCACTTCAGAGTTTTTAATTAACGTGTATTCTAAAGATTTGCACAGTTAGTATAGTGATGGTGTGTTGTAATGTAGAGCCTAAACGTGCTAGATTTAATTCCTGGCCTATGATATGTTGTTCTCACTGCGCTACTTTGACTTAAGTGCTCCCTGGTTAAAGCTGTTGCTCCTGGTTGCTAACGTAAGATCTTGCTGGGAAACCTGGATAACTTGCACTGGGCTTGACTCTATGATGTCCTGTCAGTTGATGCTTACTCGAGACAACAAGGTGCAGGGCTGGATGAACACAGCAGGCCAAGCAGCGTCACAGGAGCAGAGAGGCTGACGTTT